>NW_027446312.1:0-65371 GCF_038048845.1 Mixophyes fleayi | reverse complement strand
TAATTGAATCATTAATCATGAATTGAATCATGAATCATGAATCATAAATCATGAATCATGGATCATGAATCATGAATCATGAATCATAAATCGAATCATGAATCATGAATCATGAATCAAATCATGAATCATGAATTGAATCATGATCATGAATCATGAATTATGAATTGAATGTTGAATCATGAATCATGAATCATGAATCGAATCATGAATCATGAATTGAATCATGAATCATGAATTGAATCATGAATCATGAATCATGAATCATGAATCATGAATCGAATCATGAATCATGAATCATGAATCATGAATCGAATCATGAATCATGAATCATGAATTGAATCATGAATCATGAATTGAATTATGAATCATGAATCTTGAATCATGAATCATGAATTGAATCATGAATCATGAATTGAATCATGAATCATGAATCATGAATCATGAATCATGAATCATGAATCATGAATTGAATCATGAATCATGAATCATGAATCGAATCATGAATCATGAATTGAATCATGAATCGAATCATGAATCATGAATCATGAATCATGAATCATGAATTGAATCATGAATCGAATCATGAATCATGAATCAAGAATCATGAATCGAATCATGAATTATGTATCGAATCATCAATCATGAATCATGATTGAGTCATGAATCATGAATCATGAATCATGAATCATGAATTGAATCATGAATCATGAATCATGAATTGAATCATGAATCATGAATCATGAATCATGAATCATGAATTATCAATCTTAAATCGAATCATGAATCATGAATCATGAATTGAATCATGAATCATGAATCATGAATTGAATCATGAATCATGAATCATAAATCATGAATCATGAATCATGAATCATGAATCATGAATCATAAATCGAATCATGAATCATGAATCATGAATCAAATCATGAATCATGAATCATGAATCATGAATCATAAATCGAATCATGAATCATGAATCATGAATCAAATCATGAATCATGAATCATGAATTGAATCATGAATCATGAATTATGAATTGAATGTTGAATCATGAATCATGAATCATGAATCGAATCATGAATCATGAATCATGAATTGAATCATGAATCATGAATCATGAATTGAATCATGAATCATGAATCATGAATCATAAATCGAATCATGAATCATGAATCGAATCATGAATCATGAATCATGAATTGAATCATGAATCATGAATCATGAATTATGAATTGAATCATGAATCATGAATTGAATCATGAATCATGAATCATGCATCATGAATCATAAATCATGAATCGAATCATGAATCATGAATCAAGAATCATGAATCGAATCATGAATCATGAATCGAATCATAAATCAAATCATGAATTGAATCATGATCATGAATCATGAATCATGAATCGAATCATGAATCATGAATCATGAATTGAATCATGAATCATGAATCATGAATTGAATCATGAATCATGAATCATGAATCATGAATCATGAATTGAATCATGAATCATGAATCATGAATTGAATCATGAATCATGAAGCGAATCATGAATCATGAATTGAATCATGAATCATGAATCATGAATCATGAATCATAAATCGAATCATGAATCATGAGTTGAATCAGGATTCGAATCATGAATTGAATTATGAATCATGAATTGAATCATGAATCATGAATCTTGAATAATGAATCATAAATTGAATCATGAATCATGAATTAAATTATGAATCATGAATCAAGAATCATGAATCGAATCATGAATCATGAATCGAATCATGAATCAAATCATGAATTGAATCATGAATCACGAATCATGAATCATGAATTGAATCATGAATCATGAATCATGAATTGAATCATGAATCATGAATCATGAATCATGAATCATAAATCGAATCATGAATCATGAATCATGAATCGAATCATTAATCATGAATCATGAATTGAATCATGAATCATGAATCATGAATCATGAATTGAATCATGAATCATGAATCATGCATCATGAATCATGAATCGAATCATGAATCATGAATCGAATCATGAATCATGAATCATGAATTATGAATTGAATCATGAATCATGAATCATGAATTGAATCATGAATAATGAATCGAATTATGAATCATAAATCATGAATTGAATCATGAATTGAATCATGAATCATGAATCATGATCATGAATCATAAATCAAATCATGAATCATGAGTTGAATCAGGATTCGAATCATGAATTGAATCATGAATCATGAATTGAATTATAAATCATGAATCTTGAATCATGAATCATGAATTGAATCATGAATCATGAATTGAATCATGAATCATGAATCATGAATCATGAATCATGAATCATGAATTGAATCATGAATCATGAATCATGAATTGAATTATGAATCATGAATCATAAATCATGAATCGAATCATGAATCATGAATCAAGAATCATGAATCGAATCATGAATCATGAATCGAATAATGAATCAAATCATGAATTGAATCATGAATCATGAATCATGAATCATGAATCGAATCATGAATCATGAATCATGAATTGAATCATGAATCATGAATCATGAATTGAATCATGAATCATGAATCATGAATCATGAATCATGAATTGAATCATGAATCATGAATCATGAATTGAATCATGAATCATGAATCGAATCATGAATCATGAATTGAATCATGAATCATGAATCATGAATCATGAATCATAAATCGAATCATGAATCATGAGTTGAATCAGGATTCGAATCATGAATTGAATTATGAATCATGAATTGAATCATGAATCATGAATCTTGAATAATAAATCAGAAATTGAATCATGAATCATGAATTAAATTATGAATCATGAATCATAAATCATGAATCGAATCATGAATCATGAATCAAGAATCATGAATCGAATCATGAATCATGAATCGAATCATGAATCAAATCATGAATTGAATCATGAATCATGAATCATGAATCGAATCATGAATCATGAATCATGAATTGAATCATGAATCATGAATCATGAATTGAATCATGAATCATGAATCATGAATCATGAATCATAAATCGAATCATGAATCATGAATCATGAATCGAATCATTAATCATGAATCATGAATTGAATCATGAATCATGAATCATGAATCATGAATTGAATCATGAATCATGAATCATGCATCATGAATCATAAATCGAATCATGAATCATGAATCGAATCATGAATCATGAATCATGAATTATGAATTGAATCATGAATCATGAATCATGAATTGAATCATGAATAATGAATCGAATTATGAATCATGAATTGAATCATGAATTGAATCATGAATCATGAATCATGAATCATGAATCATAAATCAAATCATGATCATGAGTTGAATCAGGATTCGAATCATGAATTGAATCATGAATCATGAATTGAATTATAAATCATGAATCTTGAATCATGAATCATGAATTGAATCATGAATCATGAATTGAATCATGAATCATGAATCATGAATCATGAATCATGAATCATGAATCATGAATTGAATCATGAATCATGAATCATGAATCGAATCATGAATCATGAATTGAATCATGAATCGAATCATGAATCATGAATTGAATCATGAATCATGAATCATGAATCATGAATTGAATCATGAATCGAATCATGAATCGAATCATGAATCATGAATTGAATCATGAATCGAATCATGAATCATGAATTGAATCATGAATCATGAATCATGAATCATGAATTGAATCATGAATCGAATCATGAATCATGAATCAAGAATCATGAATCGAATCATGAATCGAATCATGAATCATGAATCATGAATTGAGTCATGAATCATGAATCATGAATCATGAATCATGAATTGAATCATGAATCATGAATCATGAATTGAATCATGAATCATGAATCATGAATTATCAATCTTAAATTGAATCATGAATCATGAATCATGAATTGAATCATGAATCATGAATCATGAATTGAATCATGAATCATGAATCATAAATCATGAATCATGGATCATGAATCATGAATCATGAATCATAAATCGAATCATGAATCATGAATCATGAATCAAATCATGAATCTTGAATCATGAATTGAATCATGAATCATGAATCATGAATTATGAATTGAATGTTGAATCATGAATCATGAATCATGAATCGAATCATGAATCATGAATCATGAATTGAATCATGAATCATGAATCATGAATTGAATCATGAATCATGAATCATGAATCGAATCATGAATCATGAATCATGAATTGAATCATGAATCATGAATCATGAATTGAATCATGAATCATGAATCATGAATCATGAATCATGAATTGAATCATGAATCATGAATCATGAATTGAATCATGAATCATGAATCGAATCTTGAATCATGAATTGAATCATGAATCATAAATCATGAATCATGAATCATAAATCGAATCATGAATCATGAGTTGAATCAGGATTCGAATCATGAATTGAATTATGAATCATGAATTGAATCATGAATCATGAATCTTGAATAATGAATCATAAATTGAATCATGAATCATGAATTGAATTATGATCATGAATCATAAATCATGAATCGAATCATGAATCATGAATCAAGAATCATGAATAGAATCATGAATCATGAATCGAATCATGAATCAAATCATGAATTGAATCATGAATCATGAATCATGAATCATGAATCGAATCATAAATCATTAATCATGAATTGAATCATGAATCATGAATCATGAATTGAATCATGAATCATGAATCATGAATCATGAATCATAAATCGAATCATGAATCATGAATCATGAATCGAATCATTAAACATGAATCATGAATTATGAATTGAATCATGAATCATGAATCATGAATTGAATAATGAATAATGAATCGAATCATGAATCATGAATCATGAATTGAATCATGAATTGAATCATGAATCATGAATCATGAATCATGAATCATAAATCAAATCATGAATCATGAGTTGAATCAGGATTCGAATCATGAATTGAATCATGAATCATGAATTGAATTATGAATCATGAATCTTGAATCATGAATCATGAATTGAATCATGAATCATGAATTGAATCATGAATCATGAATCATGAATTGAATCATGAATCATGAATCATGAATCGAATCATGAATCAAGAATTGAATCATGAATCGAATCATGAATCATGAATTGAATCATGAATCATGAATCATGAATCATGAATTGAATCATGAATCGAATCATGAATCATGAATCAAGAATCATGAATCGAATCATGAATCGAATCATGAATCATGAATCATGAATTGAGTCATGAATCATGAATCATGAATCATGAATCATGAATTGAATCATGAATCATGAATCATGAATTGAATCATGAATCATGAATCATGAATCATGAATTATCAATCTTAAATCGAATCATGAATCATGAATCATGAATTGAATCATGAATCATGAATCATGAATTGAATCATGAATCATGAATTGAATTATGAATCATGAATCTTGAATCATGAATCATGAATTGAATCATGAATCATGAATTGAATCATGAATCATGAATCATGAATCATGAATCATGAATTGAATCATGAATCATGAATCATGAATCGAATCATGAATCATGAATTGAATCATGAATCGAATCATGAATCATGAATTGAATCATGAATCATGAATCATGAATTGAATCATGAATCGAATCATGAATCATGAATCAAGAATCATGAATCGAATCATGAATCGAATCATGAATCATGAATCATGAATTGAGTCATGAATCATGAATCATGAATCATGAATCATGAATTGAATCATGAATCATGAATCATGAATTGAATCATGAATCATGAATCATGAATCATGAATATCAATCTTAAATCGAATCATGAATCATGAATCATGAATTGAATCATGAATCATGAATCATGAATTGAATCATGAATCATGAATCATAAATCATGAATCATGGATCATGAATTGAATCATGAATCATGAATCATAAATCGAATCATGAATCATGAATCATGAATCAAATCATGAATCATGAATTGAATCATGAATCATGAATCATGAATTATGAATTGAATGTTGAATCATGAATCATGAATCATGAATCGAATCATGAATCATGAATCATGAATTGAATCATGAATCATGAATTGAATCATGAATCATGAATCATGAATCATGAATCATAAATCGAATCATGAATCATGAATCATGAATCATGAATCGAATCATGAATCATGAATCATGAATTGAATCATGAATCATGAATTGAATTATGAATCATGAATCTTGAATCATGAATCATGAATTGAATCATGAATCATGAATTGAATCATGAATCATGAATCATGAATCATGAATCATGAATCATGAATTGAATCATGAATCATGAATCATGAATCGAATCATGAATCATGAATTGAATCATGAATCGAATCATGAATCATGAATCATGAATCATGAATCATGAATTGAATCATGAATCGAATCATGAATCATGAATCAAGAATCATGAATCGAATCATGAATCATGTATCGAATCATCAATCATGAATCATGAATTGAGTCATGAATCATGAATCATGAATCATGAATCATGAATTGAATCATGAATCATGAATCATGAATTGAATCATGAATCATGAATCATGAATCATGAATCATGAATTATCAATCTTAAATCGAATCATGAATCATGAATCATGAATTGAATCATGAATCATGAATCATGAATTGAATCATGAATCATGAATCATAAATCATGAATCATGAATCATGAATCATGAATCATAAATCGAATCATGAATCATGAATCATGAATCAAATCATGAATCATGAATCATGAATTGAATCATGAATCATGAATCATGAATTATGAATTGAATGTTGAATCATGAATCATGAATCATGAAACGAATCATGAATCATGAATCATGAATTGAATCATGAATCATGAATCATGAATTGAATCATGAATCATGAATCATGAATCATGAATCATGAATCATGAATCATAAATCGAATCATGAATCATGAATCATGAATCGAATCATGAATCATGAATCGAATCATGAATCATGAATCATGAATTATGAATTGAATCATGAATCATGAATCATGAATTGAATCATGAATCATGAATTGAATCATGAATCATGAATTGAATCATGAATCATGAATTGAATCATGAATCATGAATCATGAATTGAATCATGAATCATGAATCATGAATCATGAATCATAAATCAAATCATGAATCATGAATTGAATCATGAATCATGAATCATGAATTGAATCATGAATCATGAATCATGAATCGAATCATGAATCATGAATTGAATCATGAATCATGAATCATGAATTGAATCATGAATCATGAATCATGAATCATGAATTGAATCATGAATCATGAATCATGAATCATGAATTGAATCATGAATCATGAATCATGCATCATGAATCATAAATCGAATCATGAATCATGAATCGAATCATGAATCATGAATCATGAATTATGAATTGAATCATGAATCATGAATCATGAATTGAATAATGAATAATGAATCGAATCATGAATCATGAATCATGAATTGAATCATGAATTGAATCATGAATCATGAATCATGAATCATGAATCATAAATCAAATCATGAATCATGAGTTGAATCAGGATTCGAATCATGAATTGAATCATGAATCATGAATTGAATTATGAATCATGAATCTTGAATCATGAATCATGAATTAAATCATGAATCATGAATCGAATCATGAATCATGAATCATGAATCATGAATTGAATCATGAATCATGAATCATGAATCGAATCATGAATCATGAATTGAATCATGAATCGAATCATGAATCATGAATCAAGAATCATGAATCGAATCATGAATCGAATCATGAATCATGAATCATGAATTGAGTCATGAATCATGAATCATGAATTGAATCATGAATCATGAATCATGAATTATCAATCTTAAATCGAATCATGAATCATGAATCATGAATTGAATCATGAATCATGAATCATGAATTGAATCATGAATCATGAATTGAATTATGAATCATGAATCTTGAATCATGAATCATGAATTGAATCATGAATCATGAATTGAATCATGAATCATGAATCATGAATCATGAATCATGAATTGAATCATGAATCATGAATCATGAATCGAATCATGAATCATGAATTGAATCATGAATCGAATCATGAATCATGAATTGAATCATGAATCATGAATCATGAATCATGAATTGAATCATGAATCGAATCATGAATCATGAATCAAGAATCATGAATCGAATCATGAATCGAATCATGAATCATGAATCATGAATTGAGTCATGAATCATGAATCATGAATCATGAATCATGAATTGAATCATGAATCATGAATCATGAATTGAATCATTAATCATGAATCATGAATTGAATCATGAATCATGAATCATGAATCATGAATTGAATCATGAATCATGAATTGAATCATGAATCATGAATCATAAATCATGAATCATGGATCATGAATCATGAATCATGAATCATAAATCGAATCATGAATCATGAATCATGAATCAAATCATGAATCATGAATTGAATCATGAATCATGAATCATGAATTATGAATTGAATGTTGAATCATGAATCATGAATCATGAATCGAATCATGAATCATGAATCATGAATTGAATCATGAATCATGAATTGAATCATGAATCATGAATCATGAATCATGAATCGAATCATGAATCATGAATCATGAATCATGAATCGAATCATGAATCATGAATCATGAATTGAATCATGAATCATGAATTGAATTATGAATCATGAATCTTGAATCACGAATCATGAATTGAATCATGAATCATGAATTGAATCATGAATCATGAATCATGAATCATGAATCATGAATCATGAATTGAATCATGAATCATGAATCATGAATCGAATCATGAATCATGAATTGAATCATGAATTGAATCATGAATCATGAATCATGAATCATGAATCATGAATTGAATCATGAATCGAATCATGAATCATGAATCAAGAATCATGAATCGAATCATGAATTATGTATCGAATCATCAATCATGAATCATGAATTGAGTCATGAATCATGAATCATGAATCATGAATCATGAATTGAATCATGAATCATGAATCATGAATTGAATCATGAATCATGAATCATGAATCATGAATCATGAATTATCAATCTTAAATCGAATCATGAATCATGAATCATGAATTGAATCATGAATCATGAATCATGAATTGAATCATGAATCATGAATCATAAATCATGAATCATGAATCATGAATCATGAATCATGAATCATAAATCGAATCATGAATCATGAATCATGAATCAAATCATGAATCATGAATCATGAATCATGAATCATAAATCGAATCATGAATCATGAATCATGAATCAAATCATGAATCATGAATCATGAATTGAATCATGAATCATGAATTATGAATTGAATGTTGAATCATGAATCATGAATCATGAATCGAATCATGAATCATGAATCATGAATTGAATCATGAATCATGAATCATGAATTGAATCATGAATCATGAATCATGAATCATGAATCATGAATCATGAATCATAAATCGAATCATGAATCATGAATCGAATCATGAATCATGAATCATGAATTGAATCATGAATCATGAATCATGAATTATGAATTGAATCATGAATCATGAATTGAATCATGAATCATGAATCATGCATCATGAATCATAAATCATGAATCGAATCATGAATCATGAATCAAGAATCATGAATCGAATCATGAATCATGAATCGAATCATGAATCAAATCATGAATTGAATCATGAATCATGAATCATGAATCATGAATCGAATCATGAATCATGAATCATGAATTGAATCATGAATCATGAATTGAATCATGAATCATGAATCATGAATCATGAATCATGAATTGAATCATGAATCATGAATCATGAATTGAATCATGAATCATGAATCGAATCATGAATCATGAATTGAATCATGAATCATGAATCATGAATCATGAATCATAAATCGAATCATGAATCATGAGTTGAATCAGGATTCGAATCATGAATTGAATTATGAATCATGAATTGAATCATGAATCATGAATCTTGAATAATGAATCATAAATTGAATCATGAATCATGAATTAAATTATGAATCATGAATCATAAATCATGAATCGAATCATGAATCATGAATCAAGAATCATGAATCGAATCATGAATCATGAATCGAATCATGAATCAAATCATGAATTGAATCATGAATCATGAATCATGAATCGAATCATGAATCATGAATCATGAATTGAATCATGAATCATGAATCATGAATTGAATCATGAATCATGAATCATGAATCATGAATCATAAATCGAATCATGAATCATGAATCATGAATCGAATCATTAATCATGAATCATGAATTGAATCATGAATCATGAATCATGAATCATGAATTGAATCATGAATCATGAATCATGCATCATGAATCATAATCGAATCATGAATCATGAATCGAATCATGAATCATGAATCATGAATTATGAATTGAATCATGAATCATGAATCATGAATTGAATCATGAATAATGAATCGAATTATGAATCATAAATCATGAATTGAATCATGAATTGAATCATGAATCATGAATCATGAATCATGAATCATAAATCAAATCATGAATCATGAGTTGAATCAGGATTCGAATCATGAATTGAATCATGAATCATGAATGAATCATGAATCATGAATCATGAATCATGAATCATGAATCATGAATTGAATCATGAATCATGAATCATGAATTGAATTATGAATCATGAATCATAAATCATGAATCGAATCATGAATCATGAATCAAGAATCATGAATCGAATCATGAATCATGAATCGAATCATGAATCAAATCATGAATTGAATCATGAATCATGAATCATGAATCATGAATCGAATCATGAATCATGAATCATGAATTGAATCATGAATCATGAATCATGAATTGAATCATGAATCATGAATCATGAATCATGAATCATGAATTGAATCATGAATCATGAATCATGAATTGAATCATGAGTCATGAATCGAATCATGAATCATGAATTGAATCATGAATCATGAATCATGAATCATGAATCATAAATCGAATCATGAATCATGAGTTGAATCAGGATTCGAATCATGAATTGAATTATGAATCATGAATTGAATCATGAATCATGAATCTTGAATAATAAATCAGAAATTGAATCATGAATCATGAATTAAATTATGAATCATGAATCATAAATCATGAATCGAATCATGAATCATGAATCAAGAATCATGAATCGAATCATGAATCATGAATCGAATCATGAATCAAATCATGAATTGAATCATGAATCATGAATCATGAATCGAATCATGAATCATGAATCATGAATTGAATCATGAATCATGAATCATGAATTGAATCATGAATCATGAATCATGAATCATGAATCATAAATCGAATCATGAATCATGAATCATGAATCGAATCATTAATCATGAATCATGAATTGAATCATGAATCATGAATCATGAATCATGAATTGAATCATGAATCATGAATCATGCATCATGAATCATAAATCGAATCATGAATCATGAATCGAATCATGAATCATGAATCATGAATTATGAATTGAATCATGAATCATGAATCATGAATTGAATCATGAATAATGAATCGAATTATGAATCATGAATTGAATCATGAATTGAATCATGAATCATGAATCATGAATCATGAATCATAAATCAAATCATGAATCATGAGTTGAATCAGGATTCGAATCATGAATTGAATCATGAATCATGAATTGAATTATAAATCATGAATCTTGAATCATGAATCATGAATTGAATCATGAATCATGAATTGAATCATGAATCATGAATCATGAATCATGAATCATGAATCATGAATCATGAATTGAATCATGAATCATGAATCATGAATCGAATCATGAATCATGAATTGAATCATGAATCGAATCATGAATCATGAATTGAATCATGAATCATGAATCATGAATCATGAATTGAATCATGAATCGAATCATGAATCATGAATCAAGAATCATGAATCGAATCATGAATCGAATCATGAATCATGAATCATGAATTGAGTCATGAATCATGAATCATGAATCATGAATCATGAATTGAATCATGAATCATGAATCATGAATTGAATCATGAATCATGAATCATGAATCATGAATTATCAATCTTAAATTGAATCATGAATCATGAATCATGAATTGAATCATGAATCATGAATCATGAATTGAATCATGAATCATGAATCATAAATCATGAATCATGGATCATGAATCATGAATCATGAATCATAAATCGAATAATGAATCATGAATCATGAATCAAATCATGAATCTTGAATCATGATTGAATCATGAATCATGAATCATGAATTATGAATTGAATGTTGAATCATGAATCATGAATCATGAATCGAATCATGAATCATGAATCATGAATTGAATCATGAATCATGAATCATGAATTGAATCATGAATCATGAATCATGAATCGAATCATGAATCATGAATCATGAATTGAATCATGAATCATGAATCATGAATTGAATCATGAATCATGAATCATGAATCATGAATCATGAATTGAATCATGAATCATGAATCATGAATTGAATCATGAATCATGAATCGAATCTTGAATCATGAATTGAATCATGAATCATAAATCATGAATCATGAATCATAAATCGAATCATGAATCATGAGTTGAATCAGGATTCGAATCATGAATTGAATTATGAATCATGAATTGAATCATGAATCATGAATCTTGAATAATGAATTATAAATTGAATCATTGAATCATGAATTGAATTATGAATCATGAATCATAAATCATGAATCGAATCATGAATCATGAATCAAGAATCATGAATAGAATCATGAATCATGAATCGAATCATGAATCAAATCATGAATTGAATCATGAATCATGAATCATGAATCATGAATCGAATCATAAATCATTAATCATGAATTGAATCATGAATCATGAATCATGAATTGAATCATGAATCATGAATCATGAATCATGAATCATAAATCGAATCATGAATCATGAATCATGAATCGAATCATTAATCATGAATCATGAATTGAATCATGAATCATGAATCATGAATCATGAATTGAATCATGAATCATGAATCATGCATCATGAATCATAAATCGAATCATGAATCATGAATCGAATCATGAATCATGAATCATGAATTATGAATTGAATCATGAATCATGAATCATGAATTGAATAATGAATAATGAATTGAATCATGAATCATGAATTGAATCATGAATTGAATCATGAATCATGAATCATGAATCATGAATCATAAATCAAATCATGAATCATGAGTTGAATCAGGATTCGAATCATGAATTGAATCATGAATCATGATTGAATTATGAATCATGAATCTTGAATCATGAATCATGAATTGAATCATGAATCATGAATTGAATCATGAATCATGAATCATGAATCATGAATTGAATCATGAATCATGAATCATGAATCGAATCATGAATCATGAATTGAATCATAAATCAAATCATGAATCATGAATATTTGAAAATCATGAATCATGAATCATGAATCATGAATTGAATCATGAATCGAATCATGAATCATGAATCAAGATCATGAATCGAATCATGAATCATGAATCATGAATCATGAATCATGACTCTGAGTCATGATTCATGAATCATGATTCATGAATCATGATTCGAATCATGATTCTTGATTCATGATTCATGATTCGATTCATGATTCAATTCATGATTCATGATTCATGATTCATGATTCACATTCATGATTCATGATTTGATTTATGATTCAATTCATGATTCATGATTCGATTCATGATTCATGATTCATGATTCAATTCATGATTCATGATTCATGATTCATGATTCAATTCATGATCATGATTCAATTCATGATTCATGATTCAAGATTCATGATTCATAATTCAATTCATGATTCATGATTCAATTCATGATTCGAATCCTGATTCAACTCATGATTCATGATTTGATTTATGATTCATGATTCATGATTCATGATTCATGATTCAATTCATGATTCAATTCATGATTCATGATTCAATTCATTATTCATTATTCAATTCATGATTCATGATCATGATTCAATTCATAATTCATGATTCATGATTCATGATTCGATCATGATTCATGATTCGATTTATGATTCATGATGCATGATTCATGATTCATGATTCAATTCATGATTCATGATTCATGATTCATGATTCAATTCATGATTCATGATTAATGATTCGATTCATGATTCATGATTCATGATTCGATTTATGATTCATGATTCATGATTCATGATTCATGATTCAATTCATGATTCATGATTCATGATTCAATTCATGATTAATGATTTATGATTCGATTCATGATTCATGATTCATGATACATGATTCAATTCATGATTTGATTCATGATTCGATTCATGATTCATGATTCTATTCATGATTCTTGATTCATGATTCATGATTCGATCATGATTTATGATTCATGATTCATAATTCAATTCATGATTAATGATTCAATTTATAATTCATTATTCAAGATTCATGATTCATGATTCAATTCATGATTCATAATTCAATTCATGATTCGAATCCTGATTCAACTCATGATTCATGATTCGATTTATGATTCATGATTCATGATTTATGATTCATGATTCAATTCATGATTCAAGATTCGATTCATGATTCATGATTCAATTCATGATTCATGATTCATGATTCAATTCATGATTCATGATTCATGATTCATGATTCATGATTCAATTCATGATTCATGATTCATGATTCAATTCATGATTCATGATTCATGATTCGATTCATGATTCATGATTCATGATTCAATTCATGATTCATGATTCATGATTCAATTCATGATTCATGATTCATGATTCGATTCATGATTCATGATTCATGATTCAACATTCAATTCATAATTCATGATTCATGATTCATGATTCAATTCATGATTCAAGATTCATGATTTGATTCATGATTCATGATTCATTATTCGATTTATGATTCATGATTCATGATTCATGATCCATGATTCATGATTTATGATTCATGATTCATGATTCAATTCATGATTCATGATTCATGATTCAATTCATGATTCATGATTCATGATTCAATTTAAGATTGATAATTCATGATTCATGATTCATGATTCATGATTCAATTCATGATTCATGATTCATGATTCAATTCATGATTCATGATTCATGATTCATGATTCATGACTCAATTCATGATTCATGATTCATGATTCGATTCATGATTCGATTCATGATTCTTGATTCATGATTCATGATTCGATTCATGATTCAATTCATGATTCATGATTCATGATTCATGATTCAATTCATGATTCATGATTCGATTCATGATTCAATTCATGATTCATGATTCGATTCATGATTCATGATTCATGATTCAATTCATGATTCATGATTCATGATTCATGATTCATGATTCATGATTCATGATTCAATTCATGATTCATGATTCAATTCATATGATTCATGATTCAAGATTCATGATTTATAATTCAATTCATGATTCATGATTCAATTCATGATTCGAATCCTGATTCAACTCATGATTCATGATTTGATTTATGATTCATGATTCATGATTCATGATTCATGATTCAATTCATGATTCAATTCATGATTCATAATTCGATTCATTATTCATGATTCAATTCATGATTCATGATTCATGATTCAATTCATAATTCATGATTCATGATTCATGATTCGATTCATGATTCATGATTCGATTTATGATTCATGATGCATGATTCATGATTCATGATTCAATTCATGATTCATGATTCATGATTCATGATTCAATTCATGATTCATGATTAATGATTCGATTCATGATTCATGATTCATGATTCGATTTATGATTCATGATTCATGATTCATGATTCATGATTCAATTCATGATTCATGATTCATGATTCAATTCATGATTCATGATTCATGATTCGATTCATGATTCATGATTCATGATTCAATTCATGATTTGATTCATGATTCGATTCATGATTCATGATTCGATTCATGATTCTTGATTCATGATTCATGATTCGATTCATGATTTATGATTCATGATTCATAATTTAATTCATGATTCATGATTCAATTTTCTGATTTATTATTCAAGATTCATGATTCATGATTCAATTCATGATTCATAATTCAATTCATGATTCGAATCCTGATTCAACTCATGATTCATGATTCGATTTATGATTCATGATTCATGATTCATGATTCATGATTCAATTCATGATTCATGATTCGATTCATGACTCATGATTCAATTCATGATTCATGATTCATGATTCAATTCATGATTCATGATTCATGATTCATGATTCATGATTCAATTCATGATTCATGATTCATGATTCAATTCATGATTCATGATTCATGATTCGATTCATGATTCATGATTCATGATTCATGATTCAATTCATGATTTGATTCATGATTCGATCATGATTCATGATTCGATTCATGATTCTTGATTCATGATTCATGATTCGATTCATGATTTATGATTCATGATTCATAATTCAATTCATGATTCATGATTCATGATTCAATTCATGATTCATGATTCATGATTCATGATTCATGATTCATGATTCAATTCATGATTCATGATTCAATTCATGATTCGAATCCTGATTCAACTCATGATTCATGATTTGATTTATGATTCATGATTCATGATTCATGATTCATGATTCAATTCATGATTCAATTCATGATTTATGATTCATAATTCGATTCATTATTCATGATTCAATTCATGATTCATGATTCATGATTCAATTCATAATTCATGATTCATGATTCATGATTCGATTCATGATTCATGATTCGATTTATGATTCATGATGCATGATTCATGATTCATGATTCAATTCATGATTCATGATTCATGATTCATGATTCAATTCATGATTCATGATTAATGATTCGATTCATGATTCATGATTCATGATTCGATTTATGATTCATGATTCATGATTCATGATTCATGATTCAATTCATGATTCATGATTCATGATTCAATTCATGATTCATGATTCATGATTCGATTCATGATTCATGATTCATGATTCAATTCATGATTTGATTCATGATTCGATTCATGATTCATGATTCGATTCATGATTCTTGATTCATGATTCATGATTCGATTCATGATTTATGATTCATGATTCATAATTTAATTCATGATTCATGATTCAATTTATGATTCATTATTCAAGATTCATGATTCATGATTCAATTCATGATTCATAATTCAATTCATGATTCGAATCCTGATTCAACTCATGATTCATGATTCGATTTATGATTCATGATTCATGATTCATGATTCATGATTCAATTCATGATTCATGATTCGATTCATGATTCATGATTCAATTCATGATTCATGATTCATGATTCAATTCATGATTCATGATTCATGATTCATGATTCATGATTCAATTCATGATTCATGATTCAATTCATGATTCATGATTCATGATTCGATTCATGATTCATGATTCATGATTCATGATTCAATTCATGATTTGATTCATGATTCGATTCATGATTCATGATTCGATTCATGATTCTTGATTCATGATTCATGATTCGATTCATGATTTATGATTCATGATGCATGATTCATGATTCATGATTCAATTCATGATTCATGATTCAATTCATAATTCATGATTCATGATTCATGATTCAATTCATGATTCATGATTCATGATTCGATTCATGATTCATGATTCGATTTATGATTCATGATTCATGATTCATGATTCATGATTCATGATTCATGATTCAATTCATGATTCATGATTCATGATTCAATTCATGATTCATGATTCATGATTCGATTCATGATTCATGATTCATGATTCAACATTCAATTCATAATTCATGATTCATGATTCAATTCATGATTCATGATTCATGATTTGATTCATGATTCATGATTCATGATTCGATTTATGATTCATGATTCATGATTCATGATTCATGATTTGATTCATGATTCATGATTCATGATTCGATTTATGATTCATGATTCATGATTCATGATTCATGATTCATGATTTATGATTCATGATTCATGATTCAATTCATGATTCATGATTCATGATTCAATTCATGATTCATGATTCATGATTCGATTTAAGATTGATAATTCATGATTCATGATTCATGATTCATGATTCATGATTCAATTCATGATTCATGATTCATGATTCAATTCATGATTCATGATTCATGATTCATGATTCATGACTCAATTCATGATTCATGATTGATGATTCGATACATAATTCATGATTCGATTCATGATTCTTGATTCATGATTCATGATTCGATTCATGATTCAATTCATGATTCATGATTCATGATTCATGATTCATGATTCAATTCATGATTCAATTCATGATTCATGATTCGATTCATGATTCATGATTCATGATTCAATTCATGATTCATGATTCATGATTCATGATTCATGATTCATGATTCAATTCATGATTCATGATTCAATTCATGATTCGTGATTCAAGATTCATGATTCATATTCAATTCATGATTCATGATTCAATTCATGATTCATGATTCATGATTCGATTCATGATTCATGATTCATGATTCATGATTCGATCATGATTCATGATTCATGATTCATGATTCAATTCATGATTCATGATTCAATTCATGATTCATGATTCATGATTCGATTCATGATTCATGATTCATGATTCAACATTCAATTCATAATTCATGATTCATGATTCATGATTCAATTCATGATTCATGATTTGATTCATGATTCATGATTCATGATTCGATTTATGATTCATGATTCATGATTCATGATCCATGATTCATGATTTATGATTCATGATTCATGATTCAATTCATGATTCATGATTCAATTCATGATTCATGATTCATGATTCATGATTCAATTCATGATTCATGATTAATGATTCAATCATGATTCATGATTCATGATTCAATTCATGATTCATGATTCATGATTCATGATTCATGACTCAATTCATGATTCATGATTCATGATTCGATTCATGATTCGATTCATGATTCTTGATTCATGATTCATGATTCGATTCATGATTCAATTCATGATTCATGATTCATGATTCATGATTCAATTCATGATTCATGATTCGATTCATGATTCAATTCATGATTCATGATTCGATTCATGATTCATGATTCATGATTCAATTCATGATTCATGATTCATGATTCATGATTCATGATTCAATTCATGATTCATGATTCAATTCATGATTCATGATTCAAGATTCATGATTCATAATCAATTCATGATTCATGATTCAATCATGATTCATGATTCATGATTCAATTCATGATTCATGATTCATGATTCGATTTAAGATTGATAATTCATGATTCATGATTCATGATTCAATTCATGATTCATGATTCATGACTCAATTCATGATTCATGATTCATGATTCGATTCATGATTCGATTCATGATTCTTGATTCATGATTCATGATTCGATTCATGATTCAATTCATGATTCATGATTCGATTCATGATTCATGATTCATGATTCAATTCATGATTCATGATTCATGATTCATGATTCGATTCATGATTCATGATTTAATTCATGATTCATGATTCAAGATTCATGATTCATAATTCAATTCATGATTCATGATTCAATTCATGATTCGAATCCTGATTCAACTCATGATTCATGATTTGATTTATGATTCATGATTCATGATTCATGATTCATGATTCAATTCATGATTCAATTCATGATTCATGATTCATGATTCGATTCATTATTCATTATTCAATTCATGATTCATGATTCATGATTCAATTCATAATTCATGATTCATGATTCATGATTCGATTCATGATTCATGATTCGATTTATGATTCATGATGCATGATTCATGATTCATGATTCAATTCATGATTCATGATTCATGATTCATGATTCAATTCATGATTCATGATTCATGATTCATGATTCAATTCATGATTCATGATTCATGATTCAATTCATGATTCATGATTCGATTCATGATTCATGATTCATGATTCAATTCATGATTCATGATTCATGATTCAATTCATGATTCATGATTTGATTTATGATTCATGATTCATGATTCATGATTCATGATTCAATTCATGATTCATGATTCATGATTCAATTCATGATTCATGATTCAATTCATGATTCATGATTCAATTCATGATTCATGATTCAATTCATGATTCATGATTCATGATTCAATTCATAATTCATGATTCATGATTCATGATTCGATTCATGATTCATGATTCGATTCATGATTCATGATTCATGATTCGATTTATGATTCATGATTCATGATTCATGATTCATGATTCATGATTCATGATTCAATTCATGATTCATGATTCATGATTCAATTCATGATTCATGATTCATGATTCGTTTCATGATTCATGATTCATGATTCAACATTCAATTCATAATTCATGATTCATGATTCATGATTCAATTCATGATTCATGATTCATGATTTGATTCATGATTCATGATTCATGATTCGATTTATGATTCATGATTCATGATTCATGATTCATGATTTATGATTCATGATTCATGATTCAATTCATGATTCATGATTCATGATTCAATTCATGATTCATGATTCATGATTCGATTTAAGATTGATAATTCATGATTCATGATTCATGATTCATGATTCATGATTCAATTCATGATTCATGATTCATGATTCAATTCATGATTCATGATTCATGATTCATGATTCATGACTCAATTCATGATTCATGATTGATGATTCGATACATGATTCATGATTCGATTCATGATTCTTGATTCATGATTCATGATTCGATTCATGATTCAATTCATGATTCATGATTCATGATTCATGATTCATGATTCGATTCATGATTCAATTCATGATTCATGATTCGATTCATGATTCATGATTCATGATTCAATTCATGATTCATGATTCATGATTCATGATTCATGATTCATGATTCAATTCATGATTCATGATTCAATTCATGATTCATGATTCAAGATTCATGATTCATAATTCAATTCATGATTCATGATTCAATTCATGATTCATGATTCATGATTCGATTCATGATTCATGATTCATGATTCATGATTCGATTTATGATTCATGATTCATGATTCATGATTCATGATTCAATTCATGATTCATGATTCAATTCATGATTCATGATTCATGATTCGATTCATGATTCATGATTCATGATTCAACATTCAATTCATAATTCATGATTCATGATTCATGATTCAATTCATGATTCATGATTTGATTCATGATTCATGATTCATGATTCGATTTATGATTCATGATTCATGATTCAATTCATGATCCATGATTCATGATTTATGATTCATGATTCATGATTCAATTCATGATTCATGATTCATGATTCAATTCATGATTCATGATTCATGATTCGATTTAAGATTGATAATTCATGATTCATGATCATGATTCATGATTCAATTCATGATTCATGATTCATGATTCAATTCATGATTCATGATTCATGATTCATGATTCATGACTCAATTCATGATCATGATTCATGATTCGATTCATGATTCGATTCATGATTCTTGATTCATGATTCATGATTCGATTCATGATTCAATTCATGATTCATGATTCATGATTCAATTCATGATTCATGATTCGATTCATGATTCAATTCATGATTCATGATTCGATTCATGATTCATGATTCATGATTCAATTCATGATTCATGATTCATGATTCATGATTCATGATTCAATTCATGATTCATGATTCAATTCATGATTCATGATTCAAGATTCATGATTCATAATTCAATTCATGATTCATGATTCAATTCATGATTCATGATTCATGATTCAATTCATGATTCATGATTCATGATTCGATTTAAGATTGATAATTCATGATTCATGATTCATGATTCATGATTCAATTCATGATTCATGATTCATGATTCAATTCATGATTCATGATTCATGATTCATGATTCATGACTCAATCATGATTCATGATTCATGATTCGATTCATGATTCGATTCATGATTCTTGATTCATGATTCATGATTCGATTCATGATTCAATTCATGATTCATGATTCATGATTCATGATTCAATTCATGATTCATGATTCGATTCATGATTCAATTCTTGATTCATGATTCGATTCATGATTCATGATTCATGATTCAATTCATGATTCATGATTCATGATTCAATTCATGATTCATGATTCAATTCATGATTCATGATTCAAGATTCATGATTCATAATTCAATTCATGATTCATGATTCAATTCATGATTCGAATCCTGATTCAACTCATGATTCATGATTTGATTTATGATTCATGATTCATGATTCATGATTCATGATTCAATTCATGATTCAATTCATGATTCATGATTCATGATTCGATTCATTATTCATTATTCAATTCATGATTCATGATTCATGATTCAATTCATAATTCATGATTCATGTTTAATGATTCGATTCATGATTCATGATTCATGATTCGATTTATGATTCATGATTCATGATTCATGATTCATGATTCAATTCATGATTCATGATTCATGATTCAATTCATGATTAATGATTTATGATTCGATTCATGATTCATGATTCATGATTCATGATTCAATTCATGATTTGATTCATGATTCGATTCATGATTCATGATTCTATTCATGATTCTTGATTCATGATTCATGATTCGATTCATGATTTATGATTCATGATTCATAATTCAATTCATGATTCATGATTCAATTTATGATTCATTATTCAAGATTCATGATTCATGATTCAATTCATGATTCATAATTCAATTCATGATTCGAATCCTGATTCAACTCATGATTCATGATTCGATTTATGATTCATGATTCATGATTTATGATTCATGATTCAATTCATGATTCAAGATTCGATTCATGATTCATGATTCAATTCATGATTCATGATTCATGATTCAATTCATGATTCATGATTCATGATTCATGATTCATGATTCAATTCATGATTCATGATTCATGATTCAATTCATGATTCATGATTCATGATTCGATTCATGATTCATGATTCATGATTCAATTCATGATTTATGATTCATGATTCAATTCATGATTCATGATTCATGATTCGATTCATGATTCATGATTCATGATTCAACATTCAATTCATAATTCATGATTCATGATTCATGATTCAATTCATGATTCAAGATTCATGATTTGATTCATGATTCATGATTCATGATTCGATTTATGATTCATGATTCATGATTCATGATCCATGATTCATGATTTATGATTCATGATTCATGATTCAATTCATGATTCATGATTCATGATTCAATTCATGATTCATGATTCATGATTCAATTTAAGATTGATAATTCATGATTCATGATTCATGATTCATGATTCAATTCATGATTCATGATTCATGATTCAATTCATGATTCATGATTCATGATTCATGATTCATGACTCAATTCATGATTCATGATTCATGATTCGATTCATGATTCGATTCATGATTCTTGATTCATGATTCATGATTCGATTCATGATTCAATTCATGATTCATGATTCATGATTCATGATTCAATTCATGATTCATGATTCGATTCATGATTCAATTCATGATTCATGATTCGATTCATGATTCGATTCATGATTCAATTCATGATTCATGATTCATGATTCAATTCATGATTCATGATTCGATTCATGATTCAATTCATGATTCATGATTCGATTCATGATTCATGATTCATGATTCAATTCATGATTCATGATTCATGATTCATGATTCATGATTCATGATTCATGATTCAATTCATGATTCATGATTCAATTCATGATTCATGATTCAATTCATGATTCATGATTCAAGATTCATGATTTATAATTCAATTCATGATTCATGATTCAATTCATGATTCGAATCCTGATTCAACTCATGATTCATGATTTGATTTATGATTCATGATTCATGATTCATGATTCATGATTCAATTCATGATTCAATTCATGATTCATTATTCGATTCATTATTCATGATTCAATTCATGATTCATGATTCATGATTCAATTCATAATTCATGATTCATGATTCATGATTCGATTCATGATTCATGATTCGATTTATGATTCATGATGCATGATTCATGATTCATGATTCAATTCATGATTCATGATTCATGATTCATGATTCAATTCATGATTCATGATTAATGATTCGATTCATGATTCATGATTCATGATTCGATTTATGATTCATGATTCATGATTCATGATTCATGATTCAATTCATGATTCATGATTCATGATTCAATTCATGATTCATGATTCATGATTCGATTCATGATTCATGATTCATGATTCAATTCATGATTTGATTCATGATTCGATTCATGATTCATGATTCGATTCATGATTCTTGATTCATGATTCATGATTCGATTCATGATTTATGATTCATGATTCATAATTTAATTCATGATTCATGATTCAATTTCTGATTTATTATTCAAGATTCATGATTCATGATTCAATTCATGATTCATAATTCAATTCATGATTCGAATCCTGATTCAACTCATGATTCATGATTCGATTTATGATTCATGATTCATGATTCATGATTCATGATTCAATTCATGATTCATGATTCGATTCATGATTCATGATTCAATTCATGATTCATGATTCATGATTCAATTCATGATTCATGATTCATGATTCATGATTCATGATTCAATTCATGATTCATGATTCATGATTCAATTCATGATTCATGATTCGATTCATGATTCATGATTCATGATTCATGATTCAATTCATGATTTGATTCATGATTCGATTCATGATTCATGATTCGATTCATGATTCTTGATTCATGATTCATGATTCGATTCATGATTTATGATTCATGATTCATAATTCAATTCATGATTCATGATTCATGATTCAATTCATGATTCATGATTCATGATTCATGATTCATGATTCAATTCATGATTCATGATTCAAGATTCATGATTTATAATTCAATTCATGATTCATGATTCAATTCATGATTCGAATCCTGATTCAACTCATGATTCATGATTTGATTTATGATTCATGATTCATGATTCATGATTCATGATTCAATTCATGATTCAATTCATGATTTATGATTCATAATTCGATTCATTATTCATGATTCAATTCATGATTCATGATTCATGATTCAATTCATAATTCATGATTCATGATTCATGATTCGATTCATGATTCATGATTCGATTTATGATTCATGATGCATGATTCATGATTCATGATTCAATTCATGATTCATGATTCATGATTCATGATTCAATTCATGATTCATGATTAATGATTCGATTCATGATTCATGATTCATGATTCGATTTATGATTCATGATTCATGATTCATGATTCATGATTCAATTCATGATTCATGATTCATGATTCAATTCATGATTCATGATTCATGATTCGTGATTCATGATTCAATTCATGATTTGATTCATGATTCGATTCATGATTCATGATTCGATTCATGATTCTTGATTCATGATTCATAATTTAATTCATGATTCATGATTCAATTTATGATTCATTATTCAAGATTCATGATTCATGATTCAATTCATGATTCATAATTCAATTCATGATTCGAATCCTGATTCAACTCATGATTCATGATTCGATTTATGATTCATGATTCATGATTCATGATTCATGATTCAATTCATGATTCATGATTCGATTCATGATTCATGATTCAATTCATGATTCATGATTCATGATTCAATTCATGATTCATGATTCATGATTCATGATTCATGATTCAATTCATGATTCATGATTCATGATTCAATTCATGATTCATGATTCATGATTCGATTCATGATTCATGATTCATGATTCATGATTCAATTCATGATTTGATTTATGATTCGATTCATGATTCATGATTCGATTCATGATTCTTGATTCATGATTCATGATTCGATTCATGATTTATGATTCATGATGCATGATTCATGATTCATGATTCAATTCATGATTCATGATTCAATTCATAATTCATGATTCATGATTCATGATTCAATTCATGATTCATGATTCATGATTCGATTCATGATTCATGATTCGATTTATGATTCATGATTCATGATTCATGATTCATGATTCATGATTCATGATTCATGATTCAATTCATGATTCATGATTCATGATTCAATTCATGATTCATGATTCATGATTCGATTCATGATTCATGATTCATGATTCAACATTCAATTCATAATTCATGATTCATGATTCAATTCATGATTCATGATTCATGATTTGATTCATGATTCATGATTCATGATTCGATTTATGATTCATGATTCATGATTCATGATTCATGATTTGATTCATGATTCATGATTCATGATTCGATTTATGATTCATGATTCATGATTCATGATTCATGATTCATGATTTATGATTCATGATTCATGATTCAATTCATGATTCATGATTCATGATTCAATTCATGATTCATGATTCATGATTCGATTTAAGATTGATAATTCATGATTCATGATTCATGATTCATGATTCATGATTCAATTCATGATTCATGATTCATGATTCAATTCATGATTCATGATTCATGATTCATGATTCATGACTCAATTCATGATTCATGATTGATGATTCGATACATAATTCATGATTCGATTCATGATTCTTGATTCATGATTCATGATTCGATTCATGATTCAATTCATGATTCATGATTCATGATTCATGATTCATGATTCGATTCATGATTCAATTCATGATTCATGATTCGATTCATGATTCATGATTCATGATTCAATTCATGATTCATGATTCATGATTCATGATTCATGATTCATGATTCAATTCATGATTCATGATTCAATTCATGATTCATGATTCAAGATTCATGATTCATAATTCAATTCATGATTCATGATTCAATTCATGATTCATGATTCATGATTCGATTCATGATTCATGATTCATGATTCATGATTCGATTCATGATTCATGATTCATGATTCATGATTCATGATTCAATTCATGATTCATGATTCAATTCATGATTCATGATTCATGATTCGATTCATGATTCATGATTCATGATTCAACATTCAATTCATAATTCATGATTCATGATTCATGATTCAATTCATGATTCATGATTTGATTCATGATTCATGATTCATGATTCGATTTATGATTCATGATTCATGATTCATGATCCATGATTCATGATTTATGATTCATGATTCATGATTCAATTCATGATTCATGATTCAATTCATGATTCATGATTCATGATTCATGATTCAATTCATGATTCATGATTAATGATTCAATTCATGATTCATGATTCATGATTCAATTCATGATTCATGATTCATGATTCATGATTCATGACTCAATTCATGATTCATGATTCATGATTCGATTCATGATTCGATTCATGATTCTTGATTCATGATTCATGATTCGATTCATGATTCAATTCATGATTCATGATTCATGATTCATGATTCAATTCATGATTCATGATTCGATTCATGATTCAATTCATGATTCATGATTCGATTCATGATTCATGATTCATGATTCAATTCATGATTCATGATTCATGATTCATGATTCAATTCATGATTCATGATTCAATTCATGATTCATGATTCAAGATTCATGATTCATAATTCAATTCATGATTCATGATTCAATTCATGATTCATGATTCATGATTCAATTCATGATTCATGATTCATGATTCGATTTAAGATTGATAATTCATGATTCATGATTCATGATTCATGATTCAATTCATGATTCATGATTCAATTCATGATTCATGATTCATGATTCATGATTCATGACTCAATTCATGATTCATGATTCATGATTCGATTCATGATTCGATTCATGATTCTTGATTCATGATTCATGATTCGATTCATGATTCAATTCATGATTCATGATTCATGATTCAATTCATGATTCAATTCATGATTCATGATTCAATTCATGATTCATGATTCGATTCATGATTCATGATTCATGATTCAATTCATGATTCATGATTCATGATTCATGATTCAATTCATGATTCATGATTCAATTCATGATTCATGATTCAAGATTCATGATTCATAATTCAATTCATGATTCATGATTCAATTCATGATTCGCATCCTGATTCAACTCATGATTCATGATTTGATTTATGATTCATGATTCATGATTCATGATTCAATTCATGATTCAATTCATGATTCATGATTCATGATTCGATTCATTATTCATTATTCAATTCATGATTCATGATTCATGATTCAATTCATAATTCATGATTCATGATTCATGATTTGATTCATGATTCATGATTCGATTTATGATTCATGATGCATGATTCATGATTCATGATTCAATTCATGATTCATGATTCATGATTCATGATTCAATTCATGATTCATGATTAATGATTCGATTCATGATTCATGATTCATGATTCATGATTCATGATTCAATTCATGATTCATGATTCATGATTCAATTCATGATTAATGATTTATGATTCGATTCATGATTCATGATTCATGATTCATGATTCAATTCATGATTTGATTCATGATTCGATTCATGATTCATGATTCTATTCATGATTCTTGATTCATGATTCATGATTCGATTCATGATTTATGATTCATGATTCATAATTCAATTCATGATTCATGATTCAATTTATGATTCATTATTCAAGATTCATGATTCATGATTCAATTCATGATTCATAATTCAATTCATGATTCGAATCCTGATTCAACTCATGATTCATGATTCGATTTATGATTCATGATTCATGATTTATGATTCATGATTCAATTCATGATTCAAGATTCGATTCATGATTCATGATTCAATTCATGATTCATGATTCATGATTCAATTCAAGATTCATGATTCATGATTCATGATTCAATTCATGATTCATGATTCAATTCATGATTCATGATTCATGATTCGATTCATGATTCATGATTCATGATTCAATTCATGATTCATGATTCAATTCATGATTCATGATTCATGATTCGATTCATGATTCATGATTCATGATTCAACATTCAATTCATAATTCATGATTCATGATTCATGATTCAATTCATGATTCATGATTCATGATTTGATTCATGATTCATGATTCATGATTCGATTTATGATTCATGATTCATGATTCATGATCCATGATTCATGATTTATGATTCATGATTCATGATTCAATTCATGATTCATGATTCATGATTCAATTCATGATTCATGATTCATGATTCAATTTAAGATTGATAATTCATGATTCATGATTCATGATTCAATTCATGATTCATGATTCAATATTCATGATTCATGACTCAATTCATGATTCATGATTCATGATTCGATTCATGATTCTTGATTCATGATTCATGATTCGATTCATGATTCAATTCATGACTCATGATTCATGATTCATGATTCATGATTCAATTCATGATTCATGATTCGATTCATGATTCAATTCATGACTCATGATTCGATTCATGATTCATGATTCATGATTCAATTCATGATTCATGATTCATGATTCATGATTCATGATTCATGATTCATGATTCAATTCATGATTCATGATTCAATTCATGATTCATGATTCAAGATTCATGATTTATAATTCAAATCATGATTCATGATTCAATTCATGATTCGAATCCTGATTCAACTCATGATTCATGATTTGATTTATGATTCATGATTCATGATTCATGATTCATGATTCAATTCATGATTCAATTCATGATTCATGATTCATAATTCGATTCATTATTCATGATTCAATTCATGATTCATGATTCATGATTCAATTCATAATTCATGATTCATGATTCGATTCATGATTCATGATTCGATTTATGATTCATGATGCATGATTCATGATTCATGATTCAATTCATGATTCATGATTCATGATTCATGATTCAATTCATGATTCATGATTAATGATTCGATTCATGATTCATGATTCATGATTCGATTTATGATTCATGATTCATGATTCATGATTCATGATTCAATTCATGATTCATGATTCATGATTCAATTCATGATTCATGATTCATGATTCGATTCATGATTCATGATTCATGATTCAATTCATGATTTGATTCATGATTCGATTCATGATTCATGATTCGATTCATGATTCTTGATTCATGATTCATGATTCGATTCATGATTTATGATTCATGATTCATAATTTAATTCATGATTCATGATTCAATTTATGATTCATTATTCAAGATTCATGATTCATGATTCAATTCATGATTCATAATTCAATTCATGATTCGAATCCTGATTCAACTCATGATTCATGATTCGATTTATGATTCATGATTCATGATTCATGATTCATGATTCAATTCATGATTCATGATTCGATTCATGATTCATGATTCAATTCATGATTCATGATTCATGATTCAATTCATGATTCATGATTCATGATTCATGATTCAATTCATGATTCATGATTCATGATTCAATTCATGATTCATGATTCATGATTCGATTCATGATTCATGATTCATGATTCATGATTCAATTCATGATTTGATTCATGATTCGATTCATGATTCATGATTCGATTCATGATTCTTGATTCATGATTCATGATTCGATTCATGATTTATGATTCATGATTCATAATTCAATTCATGATTCATGATTCGATTTATGATTCATGATTCATGATTCATGATTTATGATTCAATTCATGATTCATGATTCGATTCATGATTCATGATTCAATTCATGATTCATGATTCATGACTCAATTCATGATTCATGATTCATGATTCGATTCATGATTCATGATTCGATTCATGATTCTTGATTCATGATTCATGATTCGATTCATGATTCATGATTCAATTCATGATTCATGATTCATGATTCATGATTCAATTCATGATTCATGATTCATGATTCAATTCATGATTCATGATTCATGATTCAATTCATGATTCATGATTCATGATTCGATTCATGATTTATGATTCGATTCATGATTCATGATTCATGATTCGATTTAAGATTCATAATTCATGATTCATGATTCATGATTCGATTTAAGATTCATGATTCATGATTCATGATTCATGATTCATGATTCAATTCATGATTCATGATTCATGATTCAATTCATGATTCATGATTCATGATTCAATTCATGATTCATGATTCATGATTCATGATTCATGATTCAATTCATGATTCATGATTCATGATTCGATTCATGATTCATGATTCGATTCATGATTCTTGATTCATGATTCATGATTCGATTCATGATTCATGATTTATGATTCAATTCATGATTCATAATTCATGATTCATGATTCATGATTCAATTAATGATTCATGATTCGATTCATGATTCTTGACTCATGATTCATGAATCGATTCATGATTCATGATTCATTATTCATTTCATGATTCATGATTCATGAATAAATTCATAATTCATGATTCATGATTCATGATTCAATTCATGATTCATGATTCATGATTCATGATTCATCATTTATGATTCAATTCATGATTCATGATTCATGATTCAATTCATGATTCATGATTCACGATTCATGATTCATGATTCATGATTCAATTCATGATTCATGATTCATGATTCGATTCATGATTTATGATTCGATTCATGATTCATGATTCATGATTCGATTTAAGATTCATAATTCATGATTCATGATTCATGATTCGATTTAAGATTCATGATTCATGATTCATGATTCATGATTCATGATTCAATTCATGATTCATGATTCATGATTCAATTCATGATTCATGATTCATGATTCATGATTCATGATTCAATTCATGATTCATGATTCATGATTCGATTCATGATTCATGATTCGATTCATGATTCATGATTCGATTCATGATTCTTGATTCATGATTCATGATTCGATTCATGATTCATGATTCATGATTCAATTCATGATTCATAATTCATGATTCATGATTCATGATTCAATTCATGATTCATGATTCGATTCACGATTCATGATTCAATTCATGATTCATGATTCATGATTCAATTCATGATTCATGATTCGATTCACGATTCATGATTCAATTCATGATTCATGATTCATGATTCATGATTCATGATTCATGATTCAATTCATGATTCATGATTCAATTCATGATTCATGATTCAAGATTCATGATTCATGATTCAATTCATGATTCATGTTTCAATTCATGATTCGAATCCTGATTTAACTCATGATTCATGATTTGATTTCTGATTCATGATTCATCATTCATGATTCAATTCATGATTTATGATTCATGATTCGATTCATGATTCATGATTCAATTCATGATTCATGATTCATGATTCAATTCATAATTCATGATTCATGATTCATGATTCGATTCATGATTCATGATTCGATTTATGATTCATGATGCATGATTCATGATTCATGATTCAATTCATGATTCATGATTCATGATTCAATTCATAATTCATGATTCATGATTCATGATTCATGATTCATGATTCATGATTCAATTCATGATTCATGATTCATGATTCAATTCATGATTCATGATTCATGATTCAATTCATAATTCATGATTCGATTTATGATTCATGATTCATGATTCATGATTCATGATTCAATTCATGATTCATGATTCAATTCATGATTCATGATTCATGATTCATGATTCGATTTAAGATTCATAATTCATGATTCATGATTCATGATTCATGATTCAATTCATGATTCATGATTCATGATTCATGACTCAATTCATGATTCATGATTGATGATTCGATTCATGATTCATGATTTGATTCATGATTCTTGATTCATGATTCATGATTCGATTCATGATTCATGATTCATGATTCAATTCATGATTCATGATTCATGATTCATGATTCAATTCATGATTCATGATTCGATTCATGATTCATGATTCATGATTCAATTCATGATTCATGATTCATGATTCATGATTCATGATTCAATTCATGATTCATGATTCAATTCATAATTCATGATTCAAGATTCATGATTCATGATTCAATTCATGATTCATGATTCAATTCATGATTCGAATCCTGATTCAACTCATGATTCATGATTTGATTTATAATTCATGATTCATGATTCATGATTCAATTCATGATTCATGATTCATGATTCGATTCATGATTCATGATTCAATTCATGATTCATGATTCATGATTCAATTCATAATTCATGATTCATGATTCAATTCATGATTCATGATTCATGATTCGATTCATGATTCATGATTCAATTCATGATTCATGATTCATGATTCAATTCATAATTCATGATTCATGATTCATGATTCGATTCATGATTCATGATTCAATTCATGATTCATGATTCATGATTCAATTCATAATTCATGATTCATGATTCATGATTCAATTCATTTTCATGATTCATGATTCGATTCATGATTTATGATTCGATTCATGATTCATGATTCATGATTCGATTTAAGATTCATAATTCATGATTCATGATTCATGATTCGATTTAAGATTCATGATTCATGATTCATGATTCATGATTCATGATTCAATTCATGATTCATGATTCATGATTCAATTCATGATTCATGATTCATGATTCATGATTCATGATTCAATTCATGATTCATGATTCGATTCATGATTCATGATTCGATTCATGATTCATGATTCGATTCATGATTCTTGATTCATGATTCATGATTCGATTCATGATTCATGATTCATGATTCAATTCATGATTCATAATTCATGATTCATGATTCATGATTCAATTCATGATTCATGATTCGATTCACGATTCATGATTCAATTCATGATTCATGATTCATGATTCATGATTCATGATTCATGATTCAATTCATGATTCATGATTCAATTCATGATTCATGATTCAAGATTCATGATTCATGATTCAATTCATGATTCATGTTTCAATTCATGATTCGAATCCTGATTTAACTCATGATTCATGATTTGATTTCTGATTCATGATTCATCATTCATGATTCAATTCATGATTTATGATTCATGATTCGATTCATGATTCATGATTCAATTCATGATTCATGATTCATGATTCAATTCATAATTCATGATTCATGATTCATGATTCGATTCATGATTCATGATTCGATTTATGATTCATGATGCATGATTCATGATTCATGATTCAATTCATGATTCATGATTCATGATTCAATTCATAATTCATGATTCATGATTCATGATTCATGATTCATGATTCAATTCATGATTCATGATTCATGATTCAATTCATGATTCATGATTCATGATTCAATTCATAATTCATGATTCGATTTATGATTCATGATTCATGATTCATGATTCAATTCATGATTCATGATTCAATTCATGATTCATGATTCATGATTCATGATTCGATTTAAGATTCATAATTCATGATTCATGATTCATGATTCATGATTCAATTCATGATTCATGATTCACGATTCAATTCATGATTCATGATTCATGATTCATGATTCATGACTCAATTCATGATTCATGATTGATGATTCGATTCATGATTCATGATTGATTCATGATTCTTGATTCATGATTCATGATTCGATTCATGATTCATGATTCATGATTCAATTCATGATTCATGATTCATGATTCATGATTCAATTCATGATTCATGATTCGATTCATGATTCATGATTCATGATTCAATTCATGATTCATGATTCATGATTCATGATTCATGATTCAATTCATGATTCATGATTCAATCATAATTCATGATTCAAGATTCATGATTCATGATTCAATTCATGATTCATGATTCAATTCATGATTCGAATCCTGATTCAACTCATGATTCATGATTTGATTTATATTCATGATTCATGATTCATGATTCAATTCATGATTCATGATTCATGATTCGATTCATGATTCATGATTCAATTCATGATTCATGATTCATGATTCAATTCATAATTCATGATTCATGATTCAATTCATGATTCATGATTCATGATTCGATTCATGATTCATGATTCAATTCATGATTCATGATTCATGATTCGATTCATGATTCATGATTCAATTCATGATTCATGATTCATGATTCAATTCATAATTCATGATTCATGATTCATGATTCGATTCATGATTCATGATTCAATTCATGATTCATGATTCATGATTCAATTCATAATTCATGATTCATGATTCATGATTCAATTCATTTTCATGATTCATGATTCGATTCATGATTCATGATTCAATTCATGATTCATGATTCATGATTCATAATTCATGATTCATGATTCAATTCATGATTCATGATTCATGATTCGATTCATGATTCATGATTCAATTCATGATTCATGATTCATGATTCAATTCATAATTCATGATTCATGATTCATGATTCGATTCATGATTCATGATTCAATTCATGATTCATGATTCAATTTATGATTCACTATTCAAGATTCATGATTCATGATTCAATTCATGATTCATAATTCAATTCATGATTCGAATCTGATTCAACTCATGATTCATGATTCGATTTATGATTCATGATTCATGATTCATGATTCATGATTCAATTCATGATTCATGATTCGATTCATGATTCATGATTCATTCATGATTCATGATTCATGATTCAATTTATGATTCATGATTCATGATTCATGATTCATGATTCATGATTCAATTCATGATTCATGATTCATGATTCGATTCATGATTCATGATTCATGATTCATGATTCAATTCATGATTTGATTCATGATTCGAATTATGATTCATGATTCGATTCATGATTCTTGATTCATGATTCATGATTCGATTCATGATTTATGATTCATGATTCATAATTCAATTCATGATTCATGATTCAATTTATGATTCATTATTCAAGATTCATGATTCATGATTCAATTCATGATTCATAATTCAATTCATGATTCGAATCCTGATTCAACTCATGATTCATGATTCGATTTATGATTCATGATTCATGATTCATGATTTATGATTCAATTCATAATTCATGATTCGATTCATGATTCATGATTCAATTCATGATTCATGATTCATGACTCAATTCATGATTCATGATTCATGATTCGATTCATGATTCATGGTTCGATTCATGATTCTTGATTCATGATTCATGATTCGATTCATGATTCATGATTCAATTCATGATTCATGATTCATGAATCATGATTCATGATTCAATTCATGATTCATGATTCGATTCATGATTCATGATTCATGATTCAATTCATGATTCATGATTCATGATTCAATTCATGATTCATGATTCAATTCATGATTCATGATTCAAGATTCATGATTCATAATTCAATTCATGATTCATGATTCAATTCATGATTCGAATCCTGATTCAACTCATGATTCATGATTTGATTTATGATTCATGATTCATGATTCATGATTCATGATTCAATTCATGATTCATGATTCATGATTCGATTCATGATTCATGATTCAATTCATGATTCATGATTCATGATTCAATTCATGATTCATGATTCATGATTCGATTCATAATTCATGATTCGATTTATGATTCATGATGCATGATTCATGATTCGATTTAAGATTCATAATTCATGATTCATGATTCATGATTGGATTTAAGATTCATGATTCATGATTCATGATTCATGATTCATGATTCAATTCATGATTCATGATTCATGATTCAATTCATGATTCATGATTCATGATTCATGATTCGATTCATGATTCATGATTCGATTCATGATTCATGATTCGATTCATGATTCTTGATTCATGATTCATGATTCGATTCATGATTCATGATTCATGACTCAATTCATGATTCATGATTCATGATTCGATTCATGATTCATGGTTCGATTCATGATTCTTGATTCATGATTCATGATTCGATTCATGATTCATGATTCAATTCATGATTCATGATTCATGAATCATGATTCATGATTCAATTCATGATTCATGATTCGATTCATGATTCATGATTCATGATTCAATTCATGATTCATGATTCATGATTCAATTCATGATTCATGATTCAATTCATGATTCATGATCAAGATTCATGATTCATAATTCAATTCATGATTCATGATTCAATTCATGATTCGAATCCTGATTCAACTCATGATTCATGATTTGATTTATGATTCATGATTCATGATTCATGATTCATGATTCAATTCATGATTCATGATTCATGATTCGATTCATGATTCATGATTCAATTCATGATTCATGATTCATGATTCAATTCATGATTCATGATTCATGATTCGATTCATAATTCATGATTCGATTTATGATTCATGATGCATGATTCATGATTCGATTTAAGATTCATAATTCATGATTCATGATTCATGATTGGATTTAAGATTCATGATTCATGATTCATGATTCATGATTCATGATTCAATTCATGATTCATGATTCATGATTCAATTCATAATTCATGATTCATGATTCATGATTCGATTCATGATTCATGATTCAATTCATGATTCATGATTCAATTTATGATTCACTATTCAAGATTCATGATTCATGATTCAATTCATGATTCATAATTCAATTCATGATTCGAATCCTGATTCAACTCATGATTCATGATTCGATTTATGATTCATGATTCATGATTCATGATTCATGATTCAATTCATGATTCATGATTCGATTCATGATTCATGATTCAATTCATGATTCATGATTCATGATTCAATTTATGATTCATGATTCATGATTCATGATTCATGATTCATGATTCAATTCATGATTCATGATTCATGATTCGATTCATGATTCATGATTCATGATTCATGATTCAATTCATGATTTGATTCATGATTCGAATTATGATTCATGATTCGATTCATGATTCTTGATTCATGATTCATGATTCGATTCATGATTTCATGATTCATGATTCATAATTCAATTCATGATTCATGATTCAATTTATGATTCATTATTCAAGATTCATGATTCATGATTCATCATGATTCATAATTCAATTCATGATTCGAATCCTGATTCAACTCATGATTCATGATTCGATTTATGATTCATGATTCATGATTCATGATTTATGATTCAATCAATTCATGATTCGATTCATGATTCATGATTCAATTCATGATTCATGATTCATGACTCAATTCATGATTCATGATTCATGATTCGATTCATGATTCATGGTTCGATTCATGATTCTTGATTCATGATTTCATGATTCGATTCATGATTCATGATTCAATTCATGATTCATGATTCATGAATCATGATTCATGATTCAATTCATGATTCATGATTCGATTCATGATTCATGATTCATGATTCAATTCATGATTCATGATTCATGATTCAATTCATGATTCATGATTCAATTCATGATTCATGATTCAAGATTCATGATTCATAATTCAATTCATGATTCATGATTCAATTCATGATTCGAATCCTGATTCAACTCATGTCATTCATGATTTGATTCATGATTCATGATTCATGATTCATGATTCATGATTCAATTCATGATTCATGATTCATGATTCGATTCATGATTCATGATTCAATTCATATTCATGATTCATGATTCAATTCATGATTCATGATTCATGATTCGATTCATAATTCATGATTCGATTTATGATTCATGATGCATGATTCATGATTCGATTTAAGATTCATAATTCATGATTCATGATTCATGATTGGATTTAAGATTCATGATTCATGATTCATGATTCATGATTCATGATTCAATTCATGATCATGATTCATGATTCAATTCATGATTCATGATTCATGATTCATGATTCGATTCATGATTCATGATTCGATTCATGATTCATGATTCGATTCATGATTCATGATTCATGATTCATGATTCGATTCATGATTCATGATTCATGATTCAATTCAGATTCATGATCATGATTCATGATCATTCATGATTCATGATTCGATTCATGATTCATGATTCAATTCATGATTCATGATTCATGATTCATGATTCATGATTCAATTCATGATTCATGATTCAATTCATGATTCATGATTCAAGATTCATAAATCATGATTCAATTCATGATTCATGTTTCAATTCATGATTCGAATCCTGATTTAACTCATGATTCATGATTTGATTTATGATTCATGATTCATGATTCATGATTCAATTCATGATTCATGATTCATGATTCGATTCATGATTCATGATTCAATTCATGATTCATGATTCATGATTCAATTCATAATTCATGATTCATGATTCATGATTCGATTCATGATTCATGATTCGATTTATGATTCATGATGCATGATTCATGATTCATGATTCAATTCATGATTCATGATTCATGATTCAATTCATAATTCATGATTCATGATTCATGATTCATGATTCAATTCATGATTCATGATTCGATTCATGATTCATGATTCAATTCATGATTCATGATTCATGATTCAATTCATGATTCATGATTCATGATTCATGATTCAATTCATGATTCATGATTCATGATTCAATTCATGATTCATGATTCATGATTCGATTCATGATTCATGATTCATGATTCATGATTCAATCATGATTTGATTCATGATTCGATTCATGATTCATGATTCGATTCATGATTCTTGATTCATGATTCATGATTCGATTCATGATTTATGATTCATGATTCATAATTCAATTCATGATTCATGATTCGATTTATGATTCATGATTCATGATTCATGATTTATGATTCAATTCATGATTCATGATTCGATTCATGATTCATGATTCAATTCATGATTCATGATTCATGACTCAATTCATGATTCATGATTCATGATTCGATTCATGATTCATGATTCGATTCATGATTCTTGATTCATGATTCATGATTCGATTCATGATTCATGATTCAATTCATGATTCATGATTCATGATTCATGATTCAATTCATGATTCATGATTCATGATTCAATTCATGATTCATGATTCATGATTCAATTCATGATTCATGATTCATGATTCGATTCATGATTTATGATTCGATTCATGATTCATGATTCATGATTCGATTTAAGATTCATAATTCATGATTCATGATTCATGATTCGATTTAAGATTCATGATTCATGATTCATGATTCATGATTCATGATTCAATTCATGATTCATGATTCATGATTCAATTCATGATTCATGATTCATGATTCAATTCATGATTCATGATTCATGATTCATTGATTCATGATTCAATTCATGATTCATGATTCATGATTCGATTCATGATTCATGATTCGATTCATGATTCTTGATTCATGATTCATGATTCGATTCATGATTCATGATTTATGATTCAATTCATGATTCATAATTCATGATTCATGATTCATGATTCAATTAATGATTCATGATTCGATTCATGATTCTTGACTCATGATTCATGAATCGATTCATGATTCATGATTCATTATTCAATTCATGATTCATGATTCATGAATAAATTCATAATTCATGATTCATGATTCATGATTCAATTCATGATTCATGATTCATGATTCATCATTTATGATTCAATTCATGATTCATGATTCATGATTCAATTCATGATTCATGATTCACGATTCATGATTCATGATTCATGATTCAATTCATGATTCATGATTCATGATTCGATTCATGATTTATGATTCGATTCATGATTCATGATTCATGATTCGATTTAAGATTCATAATTCATGATTCATGATTCATGATTCGATTTAAGATTCATGATTCATGATTCATGATTCATGATTCATGATTCAATTCATGATTCATGATTCATGATTCAATTCATGATTCATGATTCATGATTCATGATTCATGATTCAATTCATGATTCATGATTCATGATTCGATTCATGATTCATGATTCGATTCATGATTCATGATTCGATTCATGATTCTTGATTCATGATTCATGATTCGATTCATGATTCATGATTCATGATTCAATTCATGATTCATAATTCATAATTCATGATTCATGATTCAATTCATGATTCATGATTCGATTCACGATTCATGATTCAATTCATGATTCATGATTCATGATTCAATTCATGATTCATGATTCGATTCACGATTCATGATTCAATTCATGATTCATGATTCATGATTCATGATTCATGATTCATGATTCAATTCATGATTCATGATTCAATTCATGATTCATGATTCAAGATTCATGATTCATGATTCAATTCATGATTCATGTTTCAATTCATGATTCGAATCCTGATTTAACTCATGATTCATGATTTGATTTCTGATTCATGATTCATCATTCATGATTCAATTCATGATTTATGATTCATGATTCGATTCATGATTCATGATTCAATTCATGATTCATGATTCATGATTCAATTCATAATTCATGATTCATGATTCATGATTCGATTCATGATTCATGATTCGATTTATGATTCATGATGCATGATTCATGATTCATGATTCAATTCATGATTCATGATTCATGATTCAATTCATAATTCATGATTCATGATTCATGATTCATGATTCATGATTCATGATTCAATTCATGATTCATGATTCATGATTCACTTCATGATTCATGATTCATGATTCAATTCATAATTCATGATTCGATTTATGATTCATGATTCATGATTCATGATTCATGATTCAATTCATGATTCATGATTCAATTCATGATTCATGATTCATGATTCATGATTCGATTTAAGATTCATAATTCATGATTCATGATTCATGATTCATGATTCATGATTCAATTCATGATTCATGATTCACGATTCAATTCATGATTCATGATTCATGATTCATGATTCATGACTCAATTCATGATTCATGATTGATGATTCGATTCATGATTCATGATTTGATTCATGATTCTTGATTCATGATTCATGATTCGATTCATGATTCATGATTCAATTCATGATTCATGATTCATGATTCATGATTCAATTCATGATTCATGATTCGATTCATGATTCATGATTCATGATTCAATTCATGATTCATGATTCATGATTCATGATTCATGATTCAATTCATGATTCATGATTCAATTCATAATTCATGATTCAAGATTCATGATTCATGATTCAATTCATGATTCATGATTCAATTCATGATTCAAATCCTGATTCAACTCATGATTCATGATTTGATTTATAATTCATGATTCATGATTCATGATTCAAATTCATGATTCATGATTCATGATTCGATTCATGATTCATGATTCAATTCATGATTCATGATTCATGATTCAATTCATATTCATGATTCATGATTCAATTCATGATTCATGATTCATGATTCGATTCATGATTCATGATTCAATTCATGATTCATGATTCATGATTCAATTCATAATTCATGATTCATGATTCATGATTCGATCATGATTCATGATTCAATTCATGATTCATGATTCATGATTCAATTCATAATTCATGATTCATGATTCATGATTCAATTCATTTTCATGATTCATGATTCGATTCATGATTTATGATTCGATTCATGATTCATGATTCATGATTCGATTTAAGATTCATAATTCATGATTCATGATTCATGATTCGATTTAAGATTCATGATTCATGATTCATGATTCATGATTCATGATTCAATTCATGATTCATGATTCATGATTCAATTCATGATTCATGATTCATGATTCATGATTCATGATTCAATTCATGATTCATGATTCATGATTCGATTCATGATTCATGATTCGATTCATGATTCATGATTCGATTCATGATTCTTGATTCATGATTCATGATTCGATTCATGATTCATGATTCATGATTCAATTCATGATTCATAATTCATGATTCATGATTCATGATTCAATTCATGATTCATGATTCGATTCACGATTCATGATTCAATTCATGATTCATGATTCATGATTCATGATTCATGATTCATGATTCAATTCATGATTCATGATTCAATTCATGATTCATGATTCAAGATTCATGATTCATGATTCAATTCATGATTCATGTTTCAATTCATGATTCGAATCCTGATTTAACTCATGATTCATGATTTGATTTCTGATTCATGATTCATCATTCATGATTCAATTCATGATTTATGATTCATGATTCGATTCATGATTCATGATTCAATTCATGATTCATGATTCATGATTCAATTCATAATTCATGATTCATGATTCAATGATTCGATTCATGATTCATGATTCGATTTATGATTCATGATGCATGATTCATGATTCATGATTCAATTCATGATTCATGATTCATGATTCAATTCATAATTCATGATTCATGATTCATGATTCATGATTCATGATTCATGATTCAATTCATGATTCATGATTCATGATTCAATTCATGATTCATGATTCATGATTCAATTCATAATTCATGATTCGATTTATGATTCATGATTCATGATTCATGATTCATGATTCAATTCATGATTCATGATTCAATTCATGATTCATGATTCATGATTCATGATTCGATTTAAGATTCATAATTCATGATTCATGATTCATGATTCATGATTCAATTCATGATTCATGATTCACGATTCAATTCATGATTCATGATTCATGATTCATGATTCATGACTCAATTCATGATTCATGATTGATGATTCGATTCATGATTCATGATTTGATTCATGATTCTTGATTCATGATTCATGATTCGATTCATGATTCATGATTCATGATTCAATTCATGATTCATGATTCATGATTCATGATTCAATTCATGATTCATGATTCGATTCATGATTCATGATTCATGATTCAATTCATGATTCATGATTCATGATTCATGATTCATGATTCAATTCATGATTCATGATTCAATTCATAATTCATGATTCAAGATTCATGATTCATGATTCAATTCATGATTCATGATTCAATTCATGATTCGAATCCTGATTCAACTCATGATTCATGATTTGATTTATAATTCATGATTCATGATTCATGATTCAATTCATGATTCATGATTCATGATTCGATTCATGATTCATGATTCAATTCATGATTCATGATTCATGATTCAATTCATAATTCATGATTCATGATTCAATTCATGATTCATGATTCATGATTCGATTCATGATTCATGATTCAATTCATGATTCATGATTCATGATTCAATTCATAATTCATGATTCATGATTCATGATTCGATTCATGATTCATGATTCAATTCATGATTCATGATTCATGATTCAATTCATAATTCATGATTCATGATTCATGATTCAATTCATTTTCATGATTCATGATTCGATTCATGATTCATGATTCAATTCATGATTCATGATTCATGATTCAATTCATAATTCATGATTCATGATTCAATTCATGATTCATGATTCATGATTCGATTCATGATTCATGATTCAATTCATGATTCATGATTCATGATTCAATTCATAATTCATGATTCATGATTCATGATTCGATTCATGATTCATGATTCAATTCATGATTCATGATTCAATTTATGATTCACTATTCAAGATTCATGATTCATGATTCAATTCATGATTTATAATTCAATTCATGATTCGAATCCTGATTCAACTCATGATTCATGATTCGATTTATGATTCATGATTCATGATTCATGATTCATGATTCATGATTCAATTCATGATTCATGATTCGATTCATGATTCATGATTCAATTCATGATTCATGATTCATGATTCAATTTATGATTCATGATTCATGATTCATGATTCATGATTCAATTCATGATTCATGATTCATGATTCAATTCATGATTCATGATTCATGATTCGATTCATGATTCATGATTCATGATTCATGATTCAATTCATGATTTGATTCATGATTCGAATTATGATTCATGATTCGATTCATGATTCTTGATTCATGATTCATGATTCGATTCATGATTTATGATTCATGATTCATAATTCAATTCATGATTCATGATTCAATTTATGATTCATTATTCAAGATTCATGATTCATGATTCAATTCATGATTCATAATTCAATTCATGATTCGAATCCTGATTCAACTCATGATTCATGATTCGATTTATGATTCATGATTCATGATTCATGATTTATGATTCAATTCATAATTCATGATTCGATTCATGATTCATGATTCAATTCATGATTCATGATTCATGACTCAATTCATGATTCATGATTCATGATTCGATTCATGATTCATGGTTCGATTCATGATTCTTGATTCATGATTCATGATTCGATTCATGATTCATGATTCAATTCATGATTCATGATTCATGAATCATGATTCATGATTCAATTCATGATTCATGATTCGATTCATGATTCATGATTCATGATTCAATTCATGATTCATGATTCATGATTCAATTCATGATTCATGATTCAATTCATGATTCATGATTCAAGATTCATGATTCATAATTCAATTCATGATTCATGATTCAATTCATGATTCGAATCCTGATTCAACTCATGATTCATGATTTGATTTATGATTCATGATTCATGATTCATGATTCATGATTCAATTCATGATTCATGATTCATGATTCGATTCATGATTCATGATTCAATTCATGATTCATGATTCATGATTCAATTCATAATTCATGATTCATGATTCATGATTCGATTCATGATTCATGATTCGATTTATGATTCATGATGCATGATTCATGATTCGATTTAAGATTCATAATTCATGATTCATGATTCATGATTGGATTTAAGATTCATGATTCATGATTCATGATTCATGATTCATGATTCAATTCATGATTCATGATTCATGATTCAATTCATGATTCATGATTCATGATTCATGATTCGATTCATGATTCATGATTCGATTCATGATTCATGATTCGATTCATGATTCTTGATTCATGATTCATGATTCGATTCATGATTCATGATTCATGATTCAATTCATGATTCATGATTCATGATTCATGATTCATGATTCAATTCATGATTCATGATTCGATTCATGATTCATGATTCAATTCATGATTCATGATTCATGATTCATGATTCATGATTCAATTCATGATTCATGATTCAATTCATGATTCATGATTCAAGATTCATAAATCATGATTCAATTCATGATTCATGTTTCAATTCATGATTCGAATCCTGATTTAACTCATGATTCATGATTTGATTTATGATTCATGATTCATGATTCATGATTCAATTCATGATTCATGATTCATGATTCGATTCATGATTCATGATTCAATTCATGATTCATGATTCATGATTCAATTCATAATTCATGATTCATGATTCATGATTCGATTCATGATTCATGATTCGATTTATGATTCATGATGCATGATTCATGATTCATGATTCAATTCATGATTCATGATTCATGATTCAATTCATAATTCATGATTCATGATTCATGATTCAATTCATGATTCATGATTCATGATTCGATTTATGATTCATGATTCATGATTCATGATTCATGATTCAATTCATGATTCATGATTCATGATTCAACTCATGATTCATGATTTGATTTATGATTCATGATTCATGATTCATGATTCAATTCATGATTCATGATTCATGATTCAATTCATAATTCATGATTCATGATTCATGATTCATGATTCGATTTATGATTCATGATGCATGATTCATGATTCATGATTCAATTCATGATTCATGATTCAATTCATGATTCATGATTCATGATTCATGATTCATGATTCATGATTCGATTTATGATTCATGATTCATGATTCATGATTCATGATTCAATTCATGATTCATGATTCATGATTCAATTCATGATTCATGATTCATGATTCGATTCATGATTCATGATTCATGATTCATGATTCAATTCATGATTTGATTCATGATTCGATTCATGATTCATGATTCGATTCATGATTCTTGATTCATGATTCATAATTCAATTCATGATTCATGATTCAATTTATGATTCATTATTCAAGATTCAATTCATGATTTGATTCATGATTCGATTCATGATTCATGATTCGATTCATGATTCTTGATTCATGATTCATAATTCAATTCATGATTCATGATTCAATTTATGATTCATTATTCAAGATTCATGATTCATAATTCAATTCATGATTCGAATCCTGATTCAACTCATGATTCATGATTCGATTTATGATTCATGATTCATGATTCATGATTCAATTCATGATTCATGATTCGATTCATGATTCATGATTCAATTCATGATTCATGATTCATGATTAAATTCATGATTCATGATTCATGATTCAATTCATAATTCATGATTCATGATTCATGATTCATGGTTCAATTCATAATTCATGATTCATGATTCGATTCATGATTCATGATTAATGATTCGATTTATGATTCATATTTCATGATTCATGATTCATGATTCATGATTCAATTCATGATTCATGATTCATGATTCAATTCATGATTCATGATTCATGATTCATGATTCATGATTCATGATTCGATTTATGATTCATGATTCATGATTCATGATTCAATTCATGATTTGATTCATGATTCAATTCATGATTCATGATTCGATTCATGATTCTTGATTCATGATTTATGATTCGATTCCTGATTCATGATTCATGATTCAATTCATGATTCATGATTTGATTCATGATTCATGATTCAATTCATGATTCATGATTTATGATTCATGATTCAATTCATGATTCATGATTCAATTCATGATTCTTGACTCATGATTCATGATTCGATTCATGATTCATGATTCATTATTCAATTCATGATTCATGATTCATGATTAAATTCATAATTCATGATTCATGATTCATGATTCAATTCATGATTCATGATTCATGATTCAATTCATGATTCATGATTCGATTTATGATTCATGATTCATGATTCATGATTCATGATTTATGATTCAATTCATGATTCATGATTCATGATTCAATTCATGATTCATGATTCTCGATTCATGATTCATGATTCATGATTCGATTCATGATTCATGATTCATGATTCATGATTCAATTCATGATTCATGATTCATGATTCGATTCATGATTTATGATTCGATTCATGATTCATGATTCATGATTCGATTTAAGATTCATAATTCATGATTCATGATTCATGATTGGATTTAAGATTCATGATTCATGATTCATGATTCATGATTCATGATTCAATTCATGATTCATGATTCATGATTCAATTCATGATTCATGATTCATGATTCATGATTCATGATTCAATTCATGATTCATGATTCGATTCATGATTCATGATTCGATTCATGATTCTTGATTCATGATTCATGATTCGATTCATGATTCATGATTCATGATTCAATTCATGATTCATGATTCATGATTCATGATTCATGATTCAATTCATGATTCATGATTCGATTCATGATTCATGATTCAATTCATGATTCATGATTCATGATTCATGATTCATGATTCATGATTCATGATTCATGATTCAATTCATGATTCATGATTCAATTCATGATTCATGATTCAAGATTCATAAATCATGATTCAATTCATGATTCATGTTTAAATTCATGATTCGAATCCTGATTTAACTCATGATTCATGATTTGATTTATGATTCATGATTCATGATTCATGATTCAATTCATGATTCATGATTCATGATTAGATTCATGATTCATGATTCAATTCATGATTCATGATTCATGATTCAATTCATAATTCATGATTCATGATTCATGATTCGATTTATGATTCATGATTCATGATTCATGATTCATGATTCATGATTCAATTCATGATTCATGATTCATGATCCAATTCATGATTCATGATTCATGATTCGATTTAAGATTCATAATTCATGATTCATGATTCATGATTCATGATTCATGATTCAAATCATGATTCATGACTCATGATTCAATTCATGATTCATGATTCATGATTCATGATTCATGACTCAATTCATGATTCATGATTCGATTCATGATTCATGATTCGATTCATGATTCTTGATTCATGATTCATGATTCGATTCATGATTCATGATTCAATTCATGATTCATGATTCATGATTCATGATTCATGATTCATGATTCAATTCATGATTCATGATTCAAGATTCATGATTCATGATTCAATTCATGATTCATGATTCAATTCATGATTCGAATCCTGATTCAACTCATGATTCATGATTTGATTTATAATTCATGATTCATGATTCATGATTCATGATTCAATTCATGATTCATGATTCATGATTCGATTCATGATTCATGATTCAATTCATGATTCATGATTCATGATTCAATTCATAATTCATGATTCATGATTCAATTCATGATTCATGATTCATGATTCGATTCATGATTCATGATTCAATTCATGATTCATGATTCATGATTCAATTCATAATTCATGATTCATGATTCATGATTCGATTCATGATTCATGATTCAATTCATGATTCATGATTCATGATTCAATTCATAATTCATGATTCATGATTCATGATTCGATTCATGATTCATGATTCATGATTCAATTCCTAATTCATGATTCATGATTCATGATTCAATTCATGATTCATGATTCATGATTCGATTCATGATTCATGATTCATGATTCCATTTAAGATTCATGATTCATGATTCGATTCATGATTCATGATTCATGATTCAATTCATGATTCATGATTCATGATTTGATTCATGATTCATGATTCATGATTCGATTTATGATTCATGACTCATGATTCATGATTCAATTCATGATTCATGATTCGATTCATGATTCATGATTCGATTCATGATTCATGATTCATGATTCAATTCATGATTCATGATTCATGATTCGATTTATGATTCATGATTCATGATTCATGATTCATGATTCAATTCATGATTCATGATTCATGATTCAATTCATAATTCATGATTCATGATTCATGATTCAATTCATGATTCATGATTCGATTCATGATTCATGATTAATGATTCGATTCATGATTCATGATTCATGATTCAATTCATAATTCATGATTCATGATTCATGATTCAATTCATGATTCATGATTCATGATTCAATTCATGATTCATGATTCATGATTCATGATTCATGATTCGATTTATGATTCATGATTCATGATTCATGATTCAATTCATGATTTGATTCATGATTCGATTCATGATTCATGATTCAATTCATGATTCATGATTCGATTCATGATTTATGATTCGATTCATGATTCATGATTCATGATTCGATTTAAGATTCATAATTCATGATTCATGATTTATGATTCATGATTCATGATTCAATTCATGATTCATGATTCAGGATTCATGATTCATGATTCAATTTATAATTCATGATTCATGATTCAATTCATGATTCATGATTCATGATTCATGATTCATAATTCAATTCATGATTCATGATTCGGTTCATGATTCATGATTCAATTCATGATTCTTGATTCATGATTCATGATTCGATTCATGATTCATGATTCATGATTCAATTCATGATTCATGATTCATGATTCATGATTCATGATTCATGATTCAATTCATGATTCATGATTCGATTCATGATTCATGATTCGATTCATGATTCATGATTCATGATTCATGATTCGTGATTCATGATTCATGATTCATAATTCAATTCATGATTCATGATTCAATTCATGATTCATTATTCAAGATTCATGATTCATGATTCAATTCATGATTCATAATTCAATTCATGATTCGAATCCTGATTCAACTCATGATTCATGATTCGATTTATGATTCATGATTCATGATTCATGATTCATGATTCAATTCATGATTCATGATTCGATTCATGATTCATGATTCAATTCATGATTCATGATTCATGATTCAATTCATGATTCATGATTCATGATTCATGATTCGATTCATGATTCATGATTCGATTTAAGATTCATGATGCATGATTCATGATTCATGATTCATGATTCATGATTCAATTCATGATTCATGATTCAATTCATAATTCATGATTCATGATTCATGATTCGATTCATGATTCATGATTAATGATTCGATTTATGATTCATGATTCATGATTCATGATTCATGATTCATGATTCAATTCATGATTCATGATTCATGATTCATGATTCATGATTCAATTCATGATTCATGATTCATGATTCAATTCATGATTCATGATTCATGATTCATGATTCATGATCCATGATTCATGATTCGATTTATGATTCATGATTCATGATTCATGATTCAATTCATGATTTGATTCATGATTCGATTCATGATTCATGATTCGATTCATGATTCTTGATTCATGATTTATGATTCGATTCATGATTCATGATTCATGATTCAATTCATGATTTATGATTCATGATTCATGATTCAATTCATGATTCATGATTCAATTAATGATTCATGATTTGATTCATGCTTCTTGACTCATGATTCATGATTCGATTCATGATTCATGATTCATGATTCAATTCATGATTCACGATTCATGATTCATGATTCAATTCATGATTCATGATTCGATTCATGATTCTTGACTCATGATTCATGATTCGATTCATGATTCATGATTCATTATTCAAATCATGATTCATGATTCATAATTCATGATTCATGATTCATGATTCAATTCATGATTCATGATTCATGATTCATGATTCGATTCATGATTCATGATTCATGATTCGATTTATGATTCATGATTCATGATTCATGATTCATGATTTATGATTCAATTCATGATTCATGATTCATGATTCAATTTATGATTCATGATTCACGATTCACGATTCATGATTCATGATTCGATTCATGATTCATGATTCAATTCATGATTCATGATTCATGATTCGATTCATGATTTATGACTCGATTCATGATTCATGATTCATGATTCGATTTAAGATTCATAATTCATGATTCATGATTTATGATTCATGATTCATGATTCAATTCATGATTCATGATTCATGATTCAATTCATGATTCATGATTCATGATTCATGATTCATGATTCAATTCATGATTCATGATTCGATTCATGATTCATGATTCGATTCATGATTCTTGATTCATGATTCATGATTCAATTCATGATTCATGATTCATGATTCATGATTCATGATTCATGATTCATGATTCAATTCATGATTCATGATTCGATTCATGATTCATGATTCATGATTCATGATTCATGATTCATGATTCATGATTCATGATTCATGATTCATGATTCATGATTCAATTCATGATTCATGATTCATGATTCATAATTCATGATTCATGATTCAATTCATGATTCATGATTCAATTCATGATTCATGATTCAAGATTCATGATTCATGATTCAATTCATGATTCGAATCCTGATTTAACTCATGATTCATGATTTGATTTATGATTCATGATTCATGATTCAATTCATGATTCATGATTCATGATTCGATTCATGATTCATGATTCGATTCATGATTCATGATTCAATTCATGATTCATGATTCATGATTCAATTCATAATTCATGATTCATGATTCATGATTCGATTCATGATTCATGATTCGATTTATGATTCATGATGCATGATTCATGATTCATGATTCAATTCATGATTCATGATTCATGATTCAATTCATAATTCATGATTCATGATTCATGATTCAATTCATGATTCATGATTCATGATTTGATTCATGATTCATGATTCATGATTCGATTTATGATTCATGATTCATGATTCATGATTCATGATTTATGATTCAATTCATGATTCATGATTCATGATTCAATTCATGATTCATGATTCATGATTCGATTCATGATTTATGATTCGATTCATGATTCATGATTCATGATTCGATTTAAGATTCATAATTCATGATTCATGATTCATGATTCAATTTAAGATTCATGATTCATGATTCATGATTCATGATTCATGATTCAATTCATGATTCATGATTCATGATTCATGATTCATGATTCAATTCATGATTCATGATTCATGATTCGATTCATGATTCATGATTCGATTCATGATTCTTGATTCATGATTCATGATTCGATTCATGAATCATGATTCATGATTTAATTCATGATTCATGATTCATGATTCATGATTCATGATTCAATTCATGATTCATGATTCAATTCATGATTCATGATTCAATTCATGATTCATGATTCGATTCATGATTCATGATTCAATTCATGATTCATGATTCATGATTCAATTCATGATTCATGATTCATGATTCGATTCATGATTCATGATTCGATTTATGATTCAAGATGCATGATTCATGATTCATGATTCATGATTCAATTCATGATCAATGATTCATGATTCAATTCATAATTCATGATTCTTGATTCATGATTCAATTCATGATTCATGATTCATGATTCAATTCATGATTCATGATTCATGATTCGATTCATGATTCTTGATTCATGATTCATGATTCAATTCATGATTCATGATTCATGATTCAATTCATGATTCATGATTCATGATTCATGATTCATGATTCATGATTCATGATTCAATTCATGATTCATGATTCGATTCATGATTCATGATTCAATTCATGATTCATGATTCATGATTCATGATTCAATTCATGATTCATGATTCAAGATTCATGATTCATGATTCAATTCATGATTCATGATTCATGATTCGATTCATGATTCATGATTCGATTCATGATTCATGATTCAATTCATGATTCATGATTCATGATTCAATTCATAATTCATGATTCATGATTCTTGATTCGATTCATGATTCATGATTCGATTTATGATTCATGATGCATGATTCATGATTCATGATTCAATTCATGATTCATGATTCATGATTCAATTCATAATTCATGATTCATGATTCATGATTCAATTCATGATTCATGATTCATGATTTGATTCATGATTCATGATTCATGATTCGATTTATGATTCATGATTCATGATTCATGATTCATGATTCATGATTCATGATTCATGATTCATGATTCAATTCATGATTCATGATTCATGATTCAATTCATGATTCATGATTCATGATTCAATTCATGATTCATGATTCATGATTCGATTTAAGATTCATAATTCATGATTCATGATTCATGATTCATGATTCAATTCATGATTCATGATTCATGATTCAATTCATGATTCATGATTCATGATTCATAATTCATGATTCATGACTCAATTCATGATTCATGATTCATGATTCGATTCATGATTAATGATTCGATTCATGATTCTTGATTCATGATTCATGATTCGATTCATGATTCATGATTCATGATTCAATTCATGATTCATGATTCATGATTCATTATTCATGATTCAATTCATGATTCATGATTCGATTCATGATTCATGATTCATGATTCAATTCATGATTCATGATTCATGATTCATGATTCATGATTCATGATTCATGATTCAATTCATGATTGATGATTCAATTCATGATTCATGATTCAAGATTCATGATTCATGATTCAATTCATGATTCATGATTCAATTCATGATTCGAATCCTGATTCAACTCATGATTCATGATTTGATTTATGTTTCATGATTCATGATTCATGATTCATGATTCAATTCATAATTCATGATTCATGATTCGATTCATGATTCATGATTCGATTTATGATTCATGATGCATGATTCATGATTCATGATTCAATTCATGATTCATGATTCAATTCATAATTCATGATTCATGATTCATGATTCAATTCATGATTCATGATTCATGATTCGATTCATGATTCATGATTCGATTTATGATTCATGATGCATGATTCATGATTCATGATTCAATTCATGATTCATGATTCAATTCATAATTCATGATTCATGATTCATGATTCAATTCATGATTCATGATTCATGATTCGATTCATGATTCATGATTCGATTTATGATTCATGATTCATGATTCATGATTCATGATTCATGATTCAATTCATGATTCATGATTCATGATTCATGATTCAATTCATGATTCATGATTCATGATTCGATTCATGATTCATGATTCATGATTCATGATTCATGATTCGATTTATGATTCATGATTCATGATGCATGATTCAATTCATGATTCAATTCATAATTCATGATTCATGATTCATGATTCGATTCATGATTCATGATTCATGATTCGATTCATGATTCATGATTAATGATTCGATTTATGATTCATGATTCATGATTCATGATTCATGATTCATGATTCATGATTCAATTCATGATTCATGATTCATGATTCAATTCATGATTCATGATTCATGATTCATGATTCATGATCCATGATTCATGATTCGATTTATGATTCATGATTCATGATTCATGATTCAATTCATGATTTGATTCATGATTCGATTCATGATTCATGATTCGATTCATGATTCTTGATTCATGATTTATGATTCGATTCATGGTTCATGATTCATAATTCAATTCATGATTCATGATTCATGATTCATGATTCAATTCATGATTCATGATTTGATTCATGCTTCTTGACTCATGATTCATGATTCGATTCATGATTCATGATTCATGATTCAATTCATGATTCATGATTCATGATTCATGATTCAATTCATGATTCATGATTCAATCAATGATTCTTGACTCATGATTCATGATTCGATTCATGATTCATGATTCATTATTCAATTCATGATTCATGATTCATAATTCATGATTCATGATTCATGATTCAATTCATGATTCATGATTCATGATTCATGATTCGATTCATGATTCATGATTCATGATTCGATTTATGATTCATGATTCATGATTCATGATTTATGATTCAATTCATGATTCATGATTCATGATTCAATTCATGATTCATGATTCACGATTCATGATTCATGATTCATGATTTGATTCATGATTCATGATTCATGATTCATGATTCAATTCATGATTCATGATTCATGATTCGATTCATGATTTATGACTCGATTCATGATTCATGATTCATGATTCGATTTAAGATTCTTAATTCATGATTCATGATTCCTGATTCATGATTCGATTTAAGATTCATAATTCATGATTCATGATTCATGATTCATGATTCATGATTCAATTCATGATTCATGATTCATGATTCATGATTCGATTTAAGATTCATAATTCATGATTCATGATTTATGATTCATGATTCATGATTCAATTCATGATTCATGATTCATGATTCAATTCATGATTCATGATTCATGATTCATGATTCAATTCATGATTCATGATTCATGATTCGATTCATGATTCATGATTCGATTCATGATTCTTGATTCATGATTCATGATTCAATTCATGATTCATGATTCATGATTCATGATTCATGATTCATGATTCATGATTCAATTCATGATTCATGATTCGATTCATGATTCATGATTCAATTCATGATTCATGATTCATGATTCATGATTCAATTCATGATTCATGATTCAAGATTCATGATTCATGATTCAATTCATGATTCATGATTCAATTCATGATTCGAATCCTGATTTAACTCATGATTCATGATTTGATTTATGATTCATGATTCATGATTCAATTCATGATTCATGATTCATGATTCGATTCATGATTCATGATTCGATTCATGATTCATGATTCAATTCATGATTCATGATTCATGATTCAATTCATAATTCATGATTCATGATTCTTGATTCGATTCATGATTCATGATTCGATTTATGATTCATGATGCATGATTCATGATTCATGATTCAATTCATGATTCATGATTCATGATTCAATTCATAATTCATGATTCATGATTCATGATTCAATTCATGATTCATGATTCATGATTTGATTCATGATTCATGATTCATGATTCGATTTATGATTCATGATTCATGATTCATGATTCATGATTCATGATTCATGATTCATGATTCAATTCATGATTCATGATTCATGATTCAATTCATGATTCATGATTCATGATTCGATTCATGATTCATGATTCGATTCATGATTCATGATTCAATTCATGATTCATGATTCATGATTCAATTCATAATTCATGATTCATGATTCTTGATTAGATTCATGATTCATGATTCGATTTATGATTCATGATGCATAATTCATGATTCATGATTCAATTCATGATTCATGATTCATGATTCAATTCATAATTCATGATTCATGATTCATGATTCAATTCATGATTCATGATTCATGATTTGATTCATGATTCATGATTCATGATTCGATTTATGATTCATGATTCATGATTCATGATTCATGATTCATGATTCATGATTCATGATTCAATTCATGATTCATGATTCATGATTCAATTCATGATTCATGATTCATGATTCAATTCATGATTCATGATTCATGATTCATGATTCGATTTAAGATTCATAATTCATGATTCATGATTCATGATTCATGATTCAATTCATGATTCATGATTCATGATTCAATTCATGATTCATGATTCATGATTCATGATTCATGATTCATGATTCGATTCATGATTCATGATTCGATTCATGATTCTTGATTCATGATTCATGATTCGATTCATGATTCATGATTCATGATTCAATTCATGATTCATGATTCATGATTCATTATTCATGATTCAATTCATGATTCATGATTCGATTCATGATTCATGATTCAGTTCATGATTCATGATTCATGATTCATGATTCATGATTCATGATTCAATTCATGATTCATGATTCAATTCATGATTCAAGATTCATGATTCATGATTCAATTCATGATTCATGATTCAATTCATGATTCGAATCCTGATTCAACTCATGATTCATGATTTGATTTATGATTCATGATTCATGATTCATGATTCATGATTCAATTCATGATTCATGATTCATGATTCGATTCATGATTCATGATTCAATTCATGATTCATGATTCATGATTCAATTCATAATTCATGATTCATGATTCATGATTCGATTCATGATTCATGATTCGATTTATGATTCATGATGCATGATTCATGATTCATGATTCAATTCATGATTCATGATTCAATTCATAATTCATGATTCATGATTCATGATTCAATTCATGATTCATGATTCATGATTCGATTCATGATTCATGATTCATGATTCGATTTATGATTCATGATTCATGATTCATGATTCATGATTCATGATTCATGATTTAATTCATGATTCATGATTCATGATTCAATTCATGATTCATGATTCATGATTCGATTCATGATTCATGATTCATGATTCATGATTCATGATTCATGATTCATGATTCGATTTATGATTCATGATTCATGATTCATGATTCAATTCATGATTTGATTCATGATTTGATTCATGATTCATGATTCAATTCATGATTCATGATTCATGATTCGATTCATGATTTATAATTCGATTCATGATTCATGATTCATGATTCGATTTAAGATTCATAATTCATGATTCATGATTCATGATTCATGATTCATGATTCATGATTCAATTCATGATTCATGATTCAGGATTCATGATTCAGGATTCAATTCATGATTCATGATTCTTGATTCAATTCATGATTCATGATTCATGATTCATGATTCATGATTCATGATTCAATTCATGATTCATGATTCATGATTCGGTTCATGATTCATGATTCAATTCATGATTCTTGATTCATGATTCATGATTCGATTCATGATTCATGATTCATGATTCAATTTATGATTCATGATTCATGATTCATGATTCATGATTCAATTCATGATTCATGATTCATGATTCATGATTCATGATTCATTATTCGATTCATGATTCATGATTCATGATTCATGATTCATAATTCAATTCATGATTCATGATTCAATTCATGATTCATTATTCAAGATTCATGATTCATGATTCAATTTATGATTCATAATTCAATTCATGATTCGAATCCTGATTCAACTCATGATTCATGATTCGATTTATGATTCGTGATTCATGATTCATGATTCAATTCATGATTCATGATTCATGATTCAAATCATGATTTGATTCATGATTCGATTCATGATTCATGATTCGATTCATGATTCTTGATTCATGATTTATGATTCGATTCATGATTCATGATTCATGATTCAATTCATGATTCATGATTCATGATTCATGATTCAATTCATGATTCATGATTTGATTCATGCTTCTTGACTCATGATTTATGATTCGATTCATGATTCATGATTCAATTCATGATTCATGATTCAATTCATGATTCATGATTCATGATTCATGATTCAATTCATGATTCATGATTCGATTCATGATTCTTGACTCATGATTCATGATTCGATTCATGATTCATGATTCATTATTCAATTCATGATTCATGATTTATAATTCATGATTCATGATTCATGATTCAATTCATGATTCATGATTCATTATTCATGATTCGATTCATGATTCATGATTCATGATTCGATTTATGATTCATGATTCATGATTCATGATTCATGATTCATGATTTATGATTCAATTCATGATTCATGATTCATGATTCATGATTCATGATTCAATTCATGATTCATGATTCATGATTCATGATTCATGATTCATGATTCGATTCATGATTTATGATTCAATTCATGATTCATGATTCATGATTCGATTCATGATTTATGACTCGATTCATGATTCATGATTCATGATTCGATTTAAGATTTTTAATTCATGATTCATGATTCATGATTCATGATTCGATTTAAGATTCATAATTCATGATTCATGATTCATGATTCATGATTCATGATTCAATTCATGATTCATGATTCATGATTCAATTCATGATTCATGATTCAATTCATGATTCATGATTCATGATTCATGATACAATTCATGATTCATGATTCATGATTCGATTCATGATTCATGATTCGATTCATGATTCTTGATTCATGATTCATGATTCATGATTCATGATTCATGATTCAATTCATGATTCATGATTCGATTCATGATTCATGATTCATGATTCATGATTCATGATTCAATTCATGATTCATGATTCATGATTCAATTCATGATTAATGATTCAATTCATGATTCATGATTCAAGATTCATGATTCATGATTCATGATTCAATTCATGATTCATGATTTAATTCATGATTCAAATCCTGATTTAACTCATGATTCATGATTTGATTTATGATTCATGATTCATGATTCAATTCATGATTCATGATTTAATTCATGATTCAAATCCTGATTTAACTCATGATTCATGATTTGATTTATGATTCATGATTCATGATTCAATTCATGATTCATGATTCGATTCATGATTCATGATTCAATTCATGATTCATGATTCATGATTCAATTCATAATTCATGATTCATGATTCATGATTCGATTCATGATTCGATTTATGATTCATGATTCGATTTATGATTCATGATTCATGATTCATGATTCATGATTAAATTCATGATTCATGATTAATGATTCAATTCATGATTCATGATTCATGATTCATGATTCGATTTAAGATTCATAATTCATGATTCATGATTCATTAATCATGATTCATGATTCAATTCATGATTCATGATTCATGATTCAATTCATGATTCATGATTCATGATTCATGATTCATGGTTCATGACTCAATTCATGATTCATTATTCATGATTCGATTCATGATTCATGATTCGATTCATGATTCTTGATTCATGATTCATGATTCGATTCATGATTCATGATTCATGATTCAATTCATGATTCATGATTCATGATTCATGATTCATGATTCATGATTCAATTCATGATTCATGATTCGATTCATGATTCATGATTCATGATTCAATTCATGATTTATGATTCATGATTCATGATTCATGATTCAATTCATGATTCATGATTCAAGATTCATGATTCATGATTCAATTCATGATTCATGATTCAATTCATGATTCGAATCCTGATTCAACTCATGATTCATGATTTGATTTATGATTCATGATTCATGATTCATGATTCAATTCATGATTCATGATTCATGATTCGATTCATGATTCATGATTCAATTCATGATTCATGATTCATGATTCAATTCATAATTCATGATTCATGATTCATGATTCGATTCATGATTCATGATTCGATTTATGATTCATGATGCATGATTCATGATTCATGATTCAATTCATGATTCATGATTCAATTCATAATTCATGATTCATGATTCATGATTCAATTCATGATTCATGATTCATGATTCGATTCATGATTCATGATTCGATTTATGATTCATGATTCATGATTCATGATTCATGATTCGTGATTCATGATTCATGATTCATGATTCATGATTCAATTTATGATTCATGATTCATGATTCAATTCATGATTCATGATTCATGATTCGATTCATGATTCATGATTCATGATTCATGATTCAACATTCAATTCATAATTCATGATTCATGATTCATGATTCAATTCATGATTCATGATTCATGATTTGATTCATGATTCATGATTCATAAATTTATGATTCATGATTCATGATTCAATTCATGATTCATGATTCATGATTCATGATTCAATTCATGATTCATGATTCATGATTCGATTTAAGATTGATAATTCATGATTCATGATTCATGATTCAATTCATGATTCATGATTCATGATTCAATTCATGATTCATGATTCATGATTCATGATTCAATTCATGATTCATGATTCATGATTCAATTCATGATTCATGATTCATGATTCATGATTCATGATTCATGACTCAATTCATGATTCATGATTCATGATTCGATTCATAATTCATGATTCGATTCATGATTCTTGATTCATGATTCATGATTCAATTCATGATTCATGATTCATGATTCATGATTCAATTCATGATTCATGATTCGATTCATGATTCATGATTCATGATTCAATTCATGATTCATGATTCATGATTCATGATTCAATTCATGATTCATGATTCATGATTCGGTTCAAGATTCATGATTCAATTCATGATTCTTGATTCATGATTCATGATTCGATTCATGATTCATGATTCATGATTCAATTCATGATTCATGATTCATGATTCATGATTCATGATTCATGATTCAATTCATGATTCATGATTCATGATTCATGATTCATTATTCGATTCATGATTCATGATTCATGATTCATGATTCATGATTCATAATTCAATTCATGATTCATGATTCATGATTCATGATTCGATTTAAGATTCATAATTCATGATTCATGATTCATTAATCATGATTCATGATTCAATTCATGATTCATGATTCATGATTCAATTCATGATTCATGATTCATGATTCATGATTCATGGTTCATGACTCAATTCATGATTCATTATTCATGATTCGATTCATGATTCATGATTCGATTCATGATTCTTGATTCATGATTCATGATTCGATTCATGATTCATGATTCATGATTCAATTCATGATTCATGATTCATGATTCATGATTCATGATTCATGATTCAATTCATGATTCATGATTCGATTCATGATTCATGATTCATGATTCAATTCATGATTTATGATTCATGATTCATGATTCATGATTCAATTCATGATTCATGATTCAAGATTCATGATTCATGATTCAATTCATGATTCATGATTCAATTCATGATTCGAATCCTGATTCAACTCATGATTCATGATTTGATTTATGATTCATGATTCATGATTCATGATTCAATTCATGATTCATGATTCATGATTCGATTCATGATTCATGATTCAATTCATGATTCATGATTCATGATTCAATTCATAATTCATGATTCATGATTCATGATTCGATTCATGATTCATGATTCGATTTATGATTCATGATGCATGATTCATGATTCATGATTCAATTCATGATTCATGATTCAATTCATAATTCATGATTCATGATTCATGATTCAATTCATGATTCATGATTCATGATTCGATTCATGATTCATGATTCGATTTATGATTCATGATTCGATTCATGATTCATGATTCGATTTATGATTCATGATTCATGATTCATGATTCATGATTCGTGATTCATGATTCATGATTAATGATTCATGATTCAATTTATGATTCATGATTCATGATTCAATTCATGATTCATGATTCATGATTCGATTCATGATTCATGATTCATGATTCATGATTCAACATTCAATTCATAATTCATGATTCATGATTCATGATTCAATTCATGATTCATGATTCATGATTTGATTCATGATTCATGATTCATAAATTTATGATTCATGATTCATGATTCAATTCATGATTCATGATTCATGATTCATGATTCAATTCATGATTCATGATTCATGATTCGATTTAAGATTGATAATTCATGATTCATGATTCATGATTCAATTCATGATTCATGATTCATGATTCAATTCATGATTCATGATTCATGATTCATGATTCAATTCATGATTCATGATTCATGATTCAATTCATGATTCATGATTCATGATTCATGATTCATGATTCATGACTCAATTCATGATTCATGATTCATGATTCGATTCATAATTCATGATTCGATTCATGATTCTTGATTCATGATTCATGATTCAATTCATGATTCATGATTCATGATTCATGATTCATGATTCAATTCATGATTCATGATTCGATTCATGATTCATGATTCATGATTCAATTCATGATTCATGATTCATGATTCATGATTCAATTCATGATTCATGATTCATGATTCGGTTCAAGATTCATGATTCAATTCATGATTCTTGATTCATGATTCATGATTCGATTCATGATTCATGATTCATGATTCAATTCATGATTCATGATTCATGATTCATGATTCATGATTCATGATTCAATTCATGATTCATGATTCATGATTCATGATTCATTATTCGATTCATGATTCATGATTCATGATTCATGATTCATGATTCATAATTCAATTCATGATTCATGATTCAATTCATGATTCATTATTCAAGATTCATGATTCATGATTCAATTCATGATTCATAATTCAATTCATGATTCGAATCCTGATTCAACTCATGATTCATGATTCGATTTATGATTCATGATTCATGATTCATGATTCATGATTCAATTCATGATTCATGATTCATGATTCAAATCATGATTTGATTCATGATTCGATTCATGATTCATGATTCTGATTCATGATTCTTGATTTATGATTCGATTCATGATTCATGATTCATGATTCAATTCATGATTCATGATTCATTATTCATGATTCAATTCATGATTCATGATTTGATTCATGCTTCTTGACTCATGATTCATGATTCGATTCATGATTCATGATTCAATTCATGATTCATGATTCAATTCATGATTCATGATTCATGATTCATGATTCAATTCATGATTCATGATTCGATTCATGATTCTTGACTCATGATTCATGATTCGATTCATGATTCATGATTCATTATTCAATTCATGATTCATGATTTATAATTCATGATTCA
>NW_027446311.1:0-65398 GCF_038048845.1 Mixophyes fleayi | reverse complement strand
TCATGCTTCAATTCATGATTCATGATTCAATTCTTGATTCATAATTCATGATTCATGATTCAATTCATGATTCATGATTCGATTCATGATTCATGATTCATGATTTGATTCATGATTCAATTTATGATTCATAATAAATGAATCGATTCATGATTCATGATTCAATTCATGATTCTTGATTCATGAGTCATGATTCTATTCATGATTCATGATTCATGATTAATGATTCAATTCATGATTAAATTCATGATTCATGATTCATGATTCAATTCATGATTCAATTCATGATTCATGATTCGATTCATGATTCATGATTTAATTCATGATTCATGATTCGATTAATGTATCTTGATTCATGATTCATGATTTGATTCATGATTCAATTTGATTCATGATTCATGATTCAATTCATGATTCATGATTCATAATTCAATTCATGATTCATGATTTGATTCATGATTCTTGATTCATGATTTATGATCTGATTCATGATTCAATTTGATTCATGATTCATGATTCAATTCATGATTCATGATTCAATTCATGATTCATGATTCATAATTCAAGTCATGATTCATGATTTGATTCATGATTCTTGATTCATGATTTATGATTCGATTCATGATTCATGATTCATGATTCAATTCATGATTCATGATTCATGATTTAATTCATGATTCATGATTCGATTCATGATTAATGATTCAAGTCATGATTCAATTCATGATTCATGATTCGATTCATGATTCAATTCATGATTCATGATTCGATTTATGATTCATGCTTCAATTCATGATTAATGATTCAAGTCATGATTCAATTCATGATTCATGATTCAATTCATGATTCAATTCATGATTCATGATTCGATTCATGAGTTATGATTCATTTCATGATTCAATTCATGATTCATGATTTGATTCATGATTCATGATTCATGATTCAATTTATGATTCATGATTCATGATTCGATTCATGATTCATGATTTGATTCATGATTCATGATTCATGATTCAATTCATGATTCATGATTCATAATTCAATTCATGATTCATGATTATATTCATGATTCTTGATTCATGATTTATGATTCGATTCATGATTCATGATTCATGATTCAATTCATGATTCATGATTCATGATTCAATTCATGATTCATGATTAAATTCATGATTCATGATTCAATTCATGATTCATGATTCAAGTTATGATTCATGATTCCTGATTCAATTCATGATTCATGATTCAATTCATGATTCATGATTCAATTCATGATTCATGATTCATGATTCAATTCATGATTCAATTCATGATTCATGATTCATGATTTATGATTCATGATTCAATTCATGATTCATAATTCATGATTCTTGATTCAATTCAAAATTCATGATTCATGATTCATTATTCATGATTCAATTCATGATTCATGATTTATGATTCAATTCATGATTCAATTCATGATTCATGATTGATGATTCAATTTATGATTCATGATTCATGATTCATGATTCATGATTCAATTCATGATTCATGATTCATGATTAAATTCATGATTCATAATTCATGATTCTTGATTCAATTCATGATTCATGATTCGATTCATGATTTATGATTCATGATTTAATTCATGATTCATGATTTATGATTCAATTCATGATTCAATTCATGATTCATGATTGATGATTCAATTTATGATTCATGATTGATGATTCAATTTATGATTCATGATTCATGATTCAATTCATGATTCATGATTCATGATTCTTGATTCATCATTCAATACATGATTCATGATTCATCATTCAATTCATGATTCATAATTCATGATTCATGATTCAATTCATGATTCATGATTCATGATTCAATTCATGATTCATGATTCATGATTCAATTCATTATTCATGATTCAATTAATGATTTGATTCCTGATTCAATTCATGATTCATGATTCAATTCATGATTCATGATTCATGATTCAATTCATGATTCATGATTCATTTCATGATTCAATTCATGATTCATGATTTGATTCATGATTTATGATTCAATTCATGATTCAATTCATGATTCATGATTCGATTCATGATTCATGATTCATGATTCAATTTATGATTCATGATTCATGATCCAATTCAATATTCATGATTCGATTCATGATTCTCGATTCATGATTCATAATTCATGATTTATGATTCAATTCATGATTCGATTCATGATTCATTTCATGATTTGATTCATGATCCATGATTCATGATTCGATTCATGATTCATGATTCAATTCATGATTTGATTAATGATTCAATTCATGATTCAATTAATGATTCATGATTCATGATTCATGATTCAATTCATGATTCATGATTCATAATTCATGATTCAATTCATGATTCAATTCATGATTCATGCTTCAATTCATGATTTGATTAATGATTCAATTCATGATTCGATTCATGATTCATGATTTAATTCATGATTCATGATTCATGATTCAATTCATGATTCATGATTCAACTCATGATTTGATTAATGATTCAATGCATGATTCGATTCATGATTCATGATTCAATTCATGATTCATGATTCAACTCATGATTTGATTATTGATTCAATGCATGATTCGATTCATGATTCATGATCCATGATTCATGATTCAATTCATGATTCATGATTCAATTCATGATTCATGATTCGATTCATGATTCATGATTCAATTCATGATTCATGATTCATGATTCAATTCATGATTTATGATTCAATTCATGACTCATGATTCGATTCATGATTCATTATTCATGATTCAATTCATAAATCATGATTTATGATTCAATTCATGATTCAATTCATGATTCATGATTGATGATTCAATTTACGATTCATGATTCATTATTCATGATTCAATTCATGATTCATGATTCAATTCATGATTCATAATTCATGATTCTTGATTCAATTCATGATTCATGATTCGATTCATGATTTATGATTCATGATTCAATTCATGATTCATGATATATGATTCAATTCATGATTCAATTCATGATTCATGATTAATGATTCAATTTATGATTCATGATTCATGATTCAATTCATGATTCATGATTCATGATTAATCATTCAATTCATGATTCATGATTCATGATTTAATTCATGATTCATAATTCATGATTGATGATTCAATTCATGATTCATGATTGATGATTCAATTCATGATTCATGATTCAATTAATGATTCGATTCCTGATTCAATTCATGATTCATGATTCAATTCATGATTCATAATTAATGATTCGATTCATGATTCATGATTCAATTAATGATTCATGATTCAATTCATGATTCATGATTCAATTTATGATTCATAATTCATGATTCAATTCATGATTCATGATTCATCATTCATGATTCAATTCATATTTCATGATTCATGATTCAATTCATGATTTAATTCATGATTCATGATTCAATTTATGATTCATGATTCATGATTTATGATTCAATTCATGATTCATGATTCAATTCATGATTCATGATTCAATTCATGATTCCTAATTCATGATTCTTGATTCAATTCATAATTCATGATTCAATTCATGATTCATGATTCATTATTCATGATTCAATTCATGATTCATGATTTATGATTCAATTCATGATTCAATTCATGATTCATGATTGATGATTCAATTTATGATTCATGATTCATGATTCATGATTCAATTCATGATTCATGATTCAATTCATGATTCATAATTCATGATTCTTGATTCAATTCATGATTCATGATTCATGATTCGATTCATGATTTATGATTCATGATTTAATTCATGATTCATGATTTATGATTCAATTCATGATTCAATTCATGATTCATGATTGATGATTCAATTTATGATTCATGATTCATGATTCATGATTCAATTCATGATTCATGATTCATGATTCATGATTCATCATTCAATACATGATTCATGATTCAATTCATGATTCATAATTCATGATTCATGATTCAATTCATGAATCATGATTCATGATTGATGATTCAATTCATGATTCATGATTCAATTAATGATTTGATTCCTGATTCAATTCATGATTCATGATTCAATTCATGATTCATGATTCATGATTCATGATTCAATTCATGATTCATGATTCATTTCATGATTCAATTCATGATTCATGATTTGATTCATGATTTATGATTCAATTCATGATTCAATTCATGATTCATGATTCGATTCATGTTTCATGATTCATGATTCAATTTATAATTCATGATTCATGATTCATGATCCAATTCAATATTCATGATTCGATTCATGATTCTCGATTCATGATTCATAATTCATGATTTATGATTCGATTCATGTTTCGATTCATGATTCATTTCATGATTTGATTCTTGATTCATGATTCATGATTCGATTCATGATGCAATTCATGATTCATAATTCATGATTCATGATTCAATTCATGATTTATAATTCATGATTCAATTCATGATTCAATTCATAATTCATGATTCGATTCATGACTCTTGAGTCATGATTTATAATTCTATTCATGATTCATGATTCAATTCATGATTTGATTAATGATTCAATTCATGATTCAATTAATGATTCATGATTCATGATTCATGATTCATAATTCATGATTCAATTCATGATTCATGATTCAATTCATGAGTTGATTAATGATTCAATTCATGATTCGATTCATGATTCATGATTCATGATTCATGATTTAATTCATGATTCATGATTCATAATTCATGATTCAATTCATGATTCAATTCATGATTCATGATTCAATTCATGATTTGATTAATGATTCAATTCATGATTCGATTCATGATTCATGATTCATGATTCAATTCATGATTCATGATTCATGATTCAATTCATGATTCATGATTCAACTCATGTTTTGATTAATGATTCAATGCATGATTCGATTCATGATTCATGATCCATGATTCATGATTCAATTTATGATTCATGATTCATGATTCATGATTCAATTCATGATTCATGATTCGATTCATGATTCATGATTCAATTCATGATTCATGATTCATGATTCAATTCATGATTTATGATTCAATTCATGATTCATGATTCAATTCATGATTCAATTTATGATTCATGATTCAATTCATGATTCAATTCATGATTCTTGATTCAATTCATGATTTATGATTCATAATTCAATTCATGATTCATGATTCAATTTATGATTCATGATTCATGATTCAATTCATGATTCAATTCATGATTCATGATTCATGATTCAATTCATGATTCATAATTCCTGATTCATGATTCAATTCATAATTCATAATTCATGATTCATGATTCAATTCATGATTCATGATTCAATTCATGATTCATGATTCAATTCATGATTCAATTCATGATTCATGATCCAATTCATGATTCATGATTCAATTCATGATTCAATTCCTGATTCAATTCATGATTAATGATTCAATTCATGATTCATGATTCAATTCATGATTCATGATTCAATTCAAGATTCAATTCATGATTCAATTCATGATTTAATACATGATTCATGATTCAACTCATAATTCATGATTCAATTCATGATTTATGATTCAATTTATGATTCATGATTCATGATTCATGATTCAATTCATGATTCATAATTAATGATTCGATTCATGATTCATGATTCAATTCATGATTCATGATTCATGATTCAATTCATGATTCATGATTCGATTTATGATTCATAATTCATGATTCACTTCATGATTCATCATTAATGATTCAATTCATGATTCATGATTCATCATTCAATTCATGATTCAATTCATGATTCATGATTAAATTTACGATTCATGATTCAATTCATGATTCATGATTCAATTCATGATTCCTAATTCATGATTCTTGATTCAATTCATAATTCATGATTCAATTCATGATTCATGATTCATTATTCATGATTCAATTCATGATTCATGATTTATGATTCAATTCATGATTCAATTCATGATTCATGATTGATGATTCAATTTATGATTCATGATTCATGATTCATGATTCAATTCATGATTCATGATTCAATTCATGATTCATAATTCATGATTCTTGATTCAATTCATGATTCATGATTCATGATTCGATTCATGATTTATGATTCATGATTTAATTCATGATTCATGATTTATGATTCAATTCATGATTCAATTCATGATTCATGATTGATGATTCAATTTATGATTCATGATTCATGATTCATGATTCATCATTCAATACATGATTCATGATTCAATTGATGATTCATAATTCATGATTCATGATTCAATTCATGAATCATGATTCATGATTGATGATTCAATTCATGATTCATGATTCAATTAATGATTTGATTCCTGATTCAATTCATGATTCATGATTCAATTCATGATTCATGATTCATGATTCATGATTCAATTCATGATTCATGATTCATTTCATGATTCAATTCATGATTCATGATTTGATTCATGATTTATGATTCAATTCATGATTCAATTCATGATTCATGATTCGATTCATGTTTCATGATTCATGATTCAATTTATAATTCATGATTCATGATTCATGATCCAATTCAATATTCATGATTCGATTCATGATTCTCGATTCATGATTCATAATTCATGATTTATGATTCGATTCATGTTTCGATTCATGATTCATTTCATGATTTGATTCATGATTCATGATTCATGATTCGATTCATGATGCAATTCATGATTCATAATTCATGATTCATGATTCAATTCATGATTTATAATTCATGATTCAATTCATGATTCAATTCATAATTCATGATTCGATTCATGACTCTTGAGTCATGATTTATAATTCTATTCATGATTCATGATTCAATTCATGATTTGATTAATGATTCAATTCATGATTCAATTAATGATTCATGATTCATGATTCATGATTCATAATTCATGATTCAATTCATGATTCATGATTCAATTCATGAGTTGATTAATGATTCAATTCATGATTCGATTCATGATTCATGATTCATGATTCATGATTTAATTCATGATTCATGATTCATAATTCATGATTCAATTCATGATTCAATTCATGATTCATGATTCAATTCATGATTTGATTAATGATTCAATTCATGATTCGATTCATGATTCATGATTCATGATTCAATTCATGATTCATGATTCATGATTCAATTCATGATTCATGATTCAACTCATGTTTTGATTAATGATTCAATGCATGATTCGATTCATGATTCATGATCCATGATTCATGATTCAATTTATGATTCATGATTCATGATTCATGATTCAATTCATGATTCATGATTCGATTCATGATTCATGATTCAATTCATGATTCATGATTCATGATTCAATTCATGATTTATGATTCAATTCATGATTCATGATTCAATTCATGATTCAATTTATGATTCATGATTCAATTCATGATTCAATTCATGATTCTTGATTCAATTCATGATTTATGATTCATAATTCAATTCATGATTCATGATTCAATTTATGATTCATGATTCATGATTCAATTCATGATTCAATTCATGATTCATGATTCATGATTCAATTCATGATTCATGATTCAATTCATGATTCATAATTCCTGATTCATGATTCAATTCATAATTCATAATTCATGATTCATGATTCAATTCATGATTCATGATTCAATTCATGATTCATGATTCAATTCATGATTCAATTCATGATTCATGATCCAATTCATGATTCATGATTCAATTCATGATTCAATTCCTGATTCAATTCATGATTAATGATTCAATTCATGATTCATGATTCAATTCATGATTCATGATTCAATTCAAGATTCAATTCATGATTCAATTCATGATTTAATACATGATTCATGATTCAACTCATAATTCATGATTCAATTCATGATTTATGATTCAATTTATGATTCATGATTCATGATTCATGATTCAATTCATGATTCATAATTAATGATTCGATTCATGATTCATGATTCAATTCATGATTCATGATTCATGATTCAATTCATGATTCATGATTCGATTTATGATTCATAATTCATGATTCACTTCATGATTCATCATTAATGATTCAATTCATGATTCATGATTCATCATTCAATTCATGATTCAATTCATGATTCATGATTAAATTTATGATTCATGATTCATGATTTATGATTCATTTCATGATTCATGATTCGATTCATGATTCATGATTCAATTCATGATTCATGATTCATGATTCATGATTCATGATTCAATTCATGATTCATGATTCAACTCATGATTTGATTAATGATTCAATGCATGATTCGATTCATGATTCATGTTCCATGATTCATGATTAAATTTATGATTCATGATTCATGATTCATGATTCAATTCATGAATCATGATTCGATTCATGATTCATGATTCAATTCATGATTCATGATTCATGATTCATGATTCAATTCATGATTTATGATTCAATTCATGATTCATTATTCAATTCATGATTCAATTCATGATTCTTTATTCATAATTCATGATTCTATTTATGATTCATGATTAAATTCATGATTCATGATTCATGATTCAATTCATGATTCATGATTCAATTCATGATTCATGATTCAATTCATGATTTGATTAATGATTCAATTCATGATCCGATTCATGATTCATGATTCATGATTCATGATTTAATTCATGATTCATGATTTATAATTCATGATTCAATTCATGATTCATGATTCGATTCATGATTCATGATTCAATTCATGATTCATGATTCATGATTCAATTCATGATTCATGATTCAACTCATGATTTGATTAATGATTCAATGCATGATTCGATTCATGATTCATGATCCATGATTCATGATTCAATTTATGAATCATGATTCGATTCATGATTAATGATTCAATTCATGATTCATGATTCATGATTCATGATTCAATTCATGATTTATGATTCAATTCATGATTCATTTTTCAATTCATGATTCAATTCATGATTCATGATTCAATTTATGATTCATGATTCATGATTCAATTCATGATTCAATTCATGATTCTTGATTCAATTCATGATTTATGATTCATAATTCAATTCATGATTCAATTCATGATTCATGATTCAATTTATGATTCATGATTCATGATTCAATTCATGATTCAATTCATGATTCATGATTCATGACTCAATTCATGATTCATAATTCCTGATTCATGATTCAATTCATAATTCATAATTCATGATTCATGATTCAATTCATGATTCATGATTCAATTCATGATTCATGATTCAATTCATGATTCAATTCATGATTCATGATCCAATTCATGATTCATGATTCAATTCATGATTCAATTCCTGATTCAATTCATGATTAATGATTCAATTCATGATTCATGATTCAATTGATGATTCATGATTCAATTCATGATTCAATTCATGATTCAATTCATGATTTAATTCATGATTCATGATTCAACTCATAATTCATGATTCAATTCATGATTCATGATTCTATTTATGATTCATGATTCATGCTTAGATTCATAATTCATGATTCAATTCATGATTCATGATTCAATTCATGATTCAATTCATGATTCAATTCATGATTCAATTCATGATTCAATTCATGATTCATGATTTATGATTCAATTTATGATTCAATTCATGATTTATGATTCAATTTATGATTCATGATTAATGATTCAATTCATGATTCAATTCATGATTCATGATTCATGATTCTTGATTCAATTCATGATTCATAATTCATGATTCAATTCATGATTCGATTCATGATTCATAATTCATGATTCATGATTCAATTCATGATTCATGATTCAATTCATGATTCGATTCATGTTTCAATTCATGATTCGATTCATGATTCAATTCATGATTCATGATTCGTTTTATGATTCATGATTCAATTCATGATTAATGATTCAAGTCATGATTCAATTCATGATTCAATTCATGATTCATGATTCAATTCATGATTCAATTCATGATTCATGATTCAATTCATGATTCATGATTTGATTCATGAGTCATGATTCATTTCATGATTCAATTCATGATTCATGATTCATGATTCAATTCATGATTCATGATTCGATTTATGATTCTTGATTCATGATTCATGATTTGATTCATGATTCAATTTATGATTCATGATTCATGATTCAATTCATGATTCATAATTAATGATTCGATTCATGATTCATGATTCAATTCATTATTCTTGATTCATAATTCATGATTCTATTTATGATTCATGATTAAATTCATGATTCATGATTCATTATTCAATTCATGATTCATGATTCAATTCATGATTCATGATTCAATTCATGATTTGATTAATGATTCAATTCATGATTCGATTCATGATTCATGATTCATGATTCATGATTTAATTCATGATTCATGATTTATAATTCATGATTCAATTCATGATTCATGATTCGATTCATGATTCATGATTCAATTCATGATTCATGATTCATGATTCAATTCATGATTCATGATTCAACTTATGATTTGATTAATGATTCAATGCATGATTCGATTCATGATTCATGATCCATGATTCATGATTCAATTTATGATTCATGATTCATGATTCATGATTCAATTCATGATTCATGATTCGATTCATGATTCATGATTCAATTCATGATTCATGATTCATGATTCAATTCATGATTTATGATTCAATTCATGATTCATGATTCAATTCATGATTCAATTCATGATTCATGATTCAATTTATGATTCATGATTCATGATTCAATTCATGATTCAATTCATGATTCTTGATTCAATTCATGATTTATGAATCATAATTCAATTCATGATTCAATTCATGATTCATGATTCAATTTATGATTCATGATTCATGATTCAATTCATGATTCAATTCATGATTCATGATTCATGATTCAATTCATGATTCATAATTCCTGATTCATGATTCAATTCATAATTCATAATTCATGATTCATGATTCAATTCATGATTCATGATTCAATTCATGATTCATGATTCAATTCATGATTCAATTCATGATTCATGATTCATGATTCAATTCATGATTCATGATCCAATTCATGATTCATGATTCAATTCATGATTCAATTCCTGATTCAATTCATGATTAATGATTCAATTCATGATTCATGATTCAATTCATGATTCATGATTCAATTCATGATTCAATTCATGATTTAATTCATGATTCATGATTCAACTCATAATTCATGATTCAATTCATGATTCATGATTCAATTTATGATTCATGATTCATGATTCATGATCCAATTCATGATTCATAATTAATGATTCGATTCATGATTCAATTCATGATTCATGATTCATCATTCAATTCATGATTCAATTCATGATTCATGATTAAATTTATGATTCATGATTCATGATTTATGATTCAATTCATGAATCATGATTCAATTCATGATTTAATTCATGATTCATGATTCATGATTCAATTGATGATTCATAATTCATGATTCTTGATTCAATTCATGATTCAATTCATGATTCATGATTCAATTCCTGATTCGATTCATGATTCATGATTCATGCTTCGATTCATAATTCATGATTTAATTCATGATTCATGATTCATGATTCGATTCATAATTCATGCTTCAATTCATGATTCATGATTCAATTCTTGATTCATAATTCATGATTCATGATTCAATTCATGATTCATGATTTATGATTTGATTTATGATTCATGATTCAATTCATGATTCATGATTCATGATTCAATTCATGATTCATGATTTATGATTTGATTTATGATTCATGATTCAATTCATGATTCATGATTCATGATTCAATTCATGATTCATAATTCATGATTCATGATTCAATTCATGATTTATAATTCATGATTCAATTCATGATTCATGATTCAATTCATGATTCGATTCATGATTCAATTCATGAATCATGAGTCGATTTATGATTCATGATTCATGATTCATTTCATGATTCATGATTCGATTCATGATTCTTGATTCATGATTCATGATTCGATTCATGATTCATGATTCAATTCAAGATTTATGATTCATGATTCAATTCATGATTCATGATTTGATTCAAGATTTATGATTGGATTCATGATTCATGATTCAATTCATGATTCATGATTCATAATTCATGATTCATGATTCAATTCATGATTCATGATTCAATTCATGATTCGATTCATGTTTCAATTCATGATTCGATTCATGATTCAATTCATGATTCATGATTCGTTTTATGATTCATGATTCAATTCATGATTAATGATTCAAGTCATGATTCAATTCATGATTCAATTCATGATTCATGATTCAATTCATGATTCATGATTCAATTCATGATTCATGATTCGATTCATGAGTCATGATTCATTTCATGATTCAATTCATGATTCATAATTCGATTCATGATTCATGATTCAATTCATGATTCATGATTCAATTTATGATTCTTGATTCATGATTCATGATTTGATTCATGATTCAATTTATGATTCATGATTCATGATTCAATTCATGATTCATAATTAATGATTCGATTCATGATTCATGATTCAATTCATTATTCTTGATTCATGATTCATGATTCTATTTATGATTCATGATTAAATTCATGATTCATGATTCATTATTCAATTCATGATTCATGATTCAATTCATGATTCATGATTCAATTCATGATTTGATTAATGATTCAATTCATGATTCGATTCATGATTCATGATTCATGATTCATGATTTAATTCATGATTCATGATTTATAATTCATGATTCAATTCATGATTCATGATTCGATTCATGATTCATGATTCAATTCATGATTCATGATTCATGATTCAATTCATGATTCATGATTCAACTCATGATTTGATTAATGATTCAATGCATGATTCGATTCATGATTCATGATCCATGATTCATGATTCAATTTATGATTCATGATTCATGATTCATGATTCAATTCATGATTCATGTTTCGATTCATGATTCATGATTCAATTCATGATTCATGATTCATGATTCCTGATTCAATTCATGATTTATGATTCAATTCATGATTCATGATTCAATTCATGATTCAATTCATGATTCATGATTCAATTTATGATTCATGATTCATGATTCAATTCATGATTCAATTCATGATTCTTGATTCAATTCATGATTTATGAATCATAATTCAATTCATGATTCAATTCATGATTCATGATTCAATTTATGATTCATGATTCATGATTCAATTCATGATTCAATTCATGATTTATGAATCATAATTCAATTCATGATTCAATTCATGAATCATGAGTCGATTTATGATTCATGATTCATGATTCATTTCATGATTCATGATTCGATTCATGATTCTTGATTCATGATTCATGATTCGATTCATGATTCATGATTCAATTCAAGATTTATGATTCATGATTCAATTCATGATTCATGATTTGATTCAAGATTCATGATTGGATTCATGATTCATGATTCAATTCATGATTCATGATTTATGATTCACTTCATGATTCATGATTCATGATTCAATTCATGATTCATGATTCAATTCATGATTTGATTAATGATTTAATTCATGATTCATGCTTCAATTCATGATTCATGATTCAATTCTTGATTCATAATTCATGATTCATGATTCAATTTTTGATTTCTGATTTGATTCATGATTTATGATTCAATTCATGATTCATGATTCATGAATCAATTCATGATTCATGATTCAATTCATGATTCATAATTCATGATTTATGATTCAATTCATGATTCATGATTCATGATTAAATTCATGATTCAAATTATGATTCATGATTCATGATTCAATTCATGATTCATGATTCAATTCATGATTCATAATTCATAATTCATGATTCAATTCATGATTTATAATTCATGATTCAATTCATGATTCATGATTCAATTCATGATTCGATTCATGATTCAATTCATGAATCATGATTCGATTCATGATTCAATTCATGAATCATGATTCGATTTATGATTCATGATTCATGATTCATTTCATGATTCATGATTCGATTCATGATTCTTGATTCATGATTCATGATTCGATTCATGATTCATGATTCAATTCATGATTCATGATTTGATTCATGATTCTAGATTCATGATTCATGATTGGATTCATGATTCATGATTCAATTCATGATTCATGATTCAATTCATGATTCATGATTCAATTCATGATTCATAATTCAATTCATGATTCATGATTCAATTCATGATTTGATTAATGATTCAATTCATGATTCGATTCATGATTCATGATTCATGATTCATGATTCATGATTCAAATTATGATTCATGATTCAATTCATGATTCATGATTCGATTCATGATTCATGATTCAATTCATGATTCATGATTCAATTCATGATTCAATTCATGATTCAATTCATGATTCATGATTAATGATTCAATTTATGATTCAATTCATGATTTATGATTCAATTTATGATTCATGATTAATGATTCAATTCATGATTCAATTCATGATTCATGATTCATGATTCTTGATTCAATTCATGATTCATAATTCATGATTCAATTCATGATTCAATTCATGATTCATAATTCATGATTCATGATTCAATTCATGATTCATGATTCATGATTCAATTCATGATTCATGATTCAATTCATGATTCATAATTCATGATTCATGATTCAATTCATGATTCATGATTCATGATTCAATTCATGATTCATGATTCAATTCATGATTCGATTCATGTTTCAATTCATGATTCGATTCATGATTCAATTCATGATTCATGATTCGTTTTATGATTCATGATTCATTTCATGATTAATGATTCAAGTCATGATTCAATTCATGATTCAATTCATGATTCATGATTCAATTCATGATTCATAATTCGATTCATGATTCGATTTATGATTCTTGATTCATGATTCATGATTTGATTCATGATTCAATTTATGATTCATGATTCAATTTATGATTCATGATTCATGATTCAATTCATGATTCATAATTAATGATTCGATTCATGATTCATGATTCAATTCATTATTCTTGATTCATGATTCTATTTATGATTTATGATTAAATTCATGATTCATGATTCAATTCATGATTCATGATTCATGATTCAATTCATGATTCAATTCATGATTCATGATGCGATTCATGATTCATGATTCAATTCATGATTCATGATTCGATTCATGATTCTTTATTCATGATTCATGATTTGATTCATGATTCAATTTATGATTCATGATTCATGATTCAATTTATGATTCATGATTCATGATTCAATTCATGATTCTTTATTCATGATTCATGATTTGATTCATGATTCAATTTATGATTCATGATTCATGATTAAATTTATGATTCATGATTCATGATTCATGATTCAATTCATGAATCATGATTCGATTCATGATTCATGATTCAATTCATGATTCATGATTCATGATTCATGATTCAATTCATGATTTATGATTCAATTCATGATTCATTATTCAATTCATGATTCAATTCATGATTCTTTATTCATAATTCATGATTCTATTTATGATTCATGATTAAATTCATGATTCATGATTCATGATTCAATTCATGATTCATGATTCAATTCATGATTCATGATTCAATTCATGATTTGATTAATGATTCAATTCATGATCCGATTCATGATTCATGATTCATGATTCATGATTTAATTCATGATTCATGATTTATAATTCATGATTCAATTCATGATTCATGATTCGATTCATGATTCATGATTCAATTCATGATTCATGATTCATGATTCATGATTCAATTCATGATTCATGATTCAACTCATGATTTGATTAATGATTCAATGCATGATTCGATTCATGATTCATGATCCATGATTCATGATTCAATTTATGAATCATGATTCGATTCATGATTAATGATTCAATTCATGATTCATGATTCATGATTCATGATTCAATTCATGATTTATGATTCAATTCATGATTCATTTTTCAATTCATGATTCAATTCATGATTCATGATTCAATTTATGATTCATGATTCATGATTCAATTCATGATTCAATTCATGATTCTTGATTCAATTCATGATTTATGATTCATAATTCAATTCATGATTCAATTCATGATTCATGATTCAATTTATGATTCATGATTCATGATTCAATTCATGATTCAATTCATGATTCATGATTCATGACTCAATTCATGATTCATAATTCCTGATTCATGATTCAATTCATAATTCATAATTCATGATTCATGATTCAATTCATGATTCATGATCCAATTCATGATTCATGATTCAATTCATGATTCAATTCCTGATTCAATTCATGATTAATGATTCAATTCATGATTCATGATTCAATTGATGATTCATGATTCAATTCATGATTCAATTCATGATTCAATTCATGATTTAATTCATGATTCATGATTCAACTCATAATTCATGATTCAATTCATGATTCATGATTCTATTTATGATTCATGATTCATGCTTAGATTCATAATTCATGATTCAATTCATGATTCATGATTCAATTCATGATTCAATTCATGATTCAATTCATGATTCAATTCATGATTCATGATTTATGATTCAATTTATGATTCAATTCATGATTTATGATTCAATTTATGATTCATGATTAATGATTCAATTCATGATTCAATTCATGATTCATGATTCATGATTCTTGATTCAATTCATGATTTATAATTCATGATTCAATTCATGATTCGATTCATGATTCATAATTCATGATTCATGATTCAATTCATGATTCATGATTCAATTCATGATTCGATTCATGTTTCAATTCATGATTCGATTCATGATTCAATTCATGATTCATGATTCGTTTTATGATTCATGATTCAATTCATGATTAATGATTCAAGTCATGATTCAATTCATGATTCAATTCATGATTCATGATTCAATTCATGATTCAATTCATGATTCATGATTCAATTCATGATTCATGATTTGATTCATGAGTCATGATTCATTTCATGATTCAATTCATGATTCATGATTCATGATTCATGATTCAATTCATGATTCATGATTCGATTTATGATTCTTGATTCATGATTCATGATTTGATTCATGATTCAATTTATGATTCATGATTCATGATTCAATTCATGATTCATAATTAATGATTCGATTCATGATTCATGATTCAATTCATTATTCTTGATTCATAATTCATGATTCTATTTATGATTCATGATTAAATTCATGATTCATGATTCATTATTCAATTCATGATTCATGATTCAATTCATGATTCATGATTCAATTCATGATTTGATTAATGATTCAATTCATGATTCGATTCATGATTCATGATTCATGATTCATGATTTAATTCATGATTCATGATTTATAATTCATGATTCAATTCATGATTCATGATTCGATTCATGATTCATGATTCAATTCATGATTCATGATTCATGATTCAATTCATGATTCATGATTCAACTTATGATTTGATTAATGATTCAATGCATGATTCGATTCATGATTCATGATCCATGATTCATGATTCAATTTATGATTCATGATTCATGATTCATGATTCAATTCATGATTCATGATTCGATTCATGATTCATGATTCAATTCATGATTCATGATTCATGATTCAATTCATGATTTATGATTCAATTCATGATTCATGATTCAATTCATGATTCAATTCATGATTCATGATTCAATTTATGATTCATGATTCATGATTCAATTCATGATTCAATTCATGATTCTTGATTCAATTCATGATTTATGAATCATAATTCAATTCATGATTCAATTCATGATTCATGATTCAATTTATGATTCATGATTCATGATTCAATTCATGATTCAATTCATGATTCATGATTCATGATTCAATTCATGATTCATAATTCCTGATTCATGATTCAATTCATAATTCATAATTCATGATTCATGATTCAATTCATGATTCATGATTCAATTCATGATTCATGATTCAATTCATGATTCAATTCATGATTCATGATTCATGATTCAATTCATGATTCATGATCCAATTCATGATTCATGATTCAATTCATGATTCAATTCCTGATTCAATTCATGATTAATGATTCAATTCATGATTCATGATTCAATTCATGATTCATGATTCAATTCATGATTCAATTCATGATTTAATTCATGATTCATGATTCAACTCATAATTCATGATTCAATTCATGATTCATGATTCAATTTATGATTCATGATTCATGATTCATGATTCAATTCATGATTCATAATTAATGATTCGATTCATGATTCAATTCATGATTCATGATTCATCATTCAATTCATGATTCAATTCATGATTCATGATTAAATTTATGATTCATGATTCATGATTTATGATTCAATTCATGAATCATGATTCAATTCATGATTTAATTCATGATTCATGATTCATGATTCAATTGATGATTCATAATTCATGATTCTTGATTCAATTCATGATTCAATTCATGATTCATGATTCAATTCCTGATTCGATTCATGATTCATGATTCATGCTTCGATTCATAATTCATGATTTAATTCATGATTCATGATTCATGATTCGATTCATAATTCATGCTTCAATTCATGATTCATGATTCAATTCTTGATTCATAATTCATGATTCATGATTCAATTCATGATTCATGATTTATGATTTGATTTATGATTCATGATTCAATTCATGATTCATGATTCATGATTCAATTCATGATTCATGATTTATGATTTGATTTATGATTCATGATTCAATTCATGATTCATGATTCATGATTCAATTCATGATTCATAATTCATGATTCATGATTCAATTCATGATTTATAATTCATGATTCAATTCATGATTCATGATTCAATTCATGATTCGATTCATGATTCAATTCATGAATCATGAGTCGATTTATGATTCATGATTCATGATTCATTTCATGATTCATGATTCGATTCATGATTCTTGATTCATGATTCATGATTCGATTCATGATTCATGATTCAATTCAAGATTTATGATTCATGATTCAATTCATGATTCATGATTTGATTCAAGATTTATGATTGGATTCATGATTCATGATTCAATTCATGATTCATGATTCATAATTCATGATTCATGATTCAATTCATGATTCATGATTCAATTCATGATTCGATTCATGTTTCAATTCATGATTCGATTCATGATTCAATTCATGATTCATGATTCGTTTTATGATTCATGATTCAATTCATGATTAATGATTCAAGTCATGATTCAATTCATGATTCAATTCATGATTCATGATTCAATTCATGATTCATGATTCAATTCATGATTCATGATTCGATTCATGAGTCATGATTCATTTCATGATTCAATTCATGATTCATAATTCGATTCATGATTCATGATTCAATTCATGATTCATGATTCGATTTATGATTCTTGATTCATGATTCAATTCATGATTCATAATTAATGATTCGATTCATGATTCATGATTAAATTCATTATTCTTGATTCATGATTCATGATTCTATTTATGATTCATGATTAAATTCATGATTCATGATTCATTATTCAATTCATGATTCATGATTCAATTCATGATTCATGATTCAATTCATGATTTGATTAATGATTCAATTCATGATTCGATTCATGATTCATGATTCATGATTCATGATTTAATTCATGATTCATGATTTATAATTCATGATTCAATTCATGATTCATGATTCGATTCATGATTCATGATTCAATTCATGATTCATGATTCATGATTCAATTCATGATTCATGATTCAACTCATGATTTGATTAATGATTCAATGCATGATTCGATTCATGATTCATGATCCATGATTCATGATTCAATTTATGATTCATGATTCATGATTCATGATTCAATTCATGATTCATGTTTCGATTCATGATTCATGATTCAATTCATGATTCATGATTCATGATTCATGATTCAATTCATGATTTATGATTCAATTCATGATTCATGATTCAATTCATGATTCAATTCATGATTCATGATTCAATTTATGATTCATGATTCATGATTCAATTCATGATTCAATCATGATTCTTGATTCAATTCATGATTTATGAATCATAATTCAATTCATGATTCAATTCATGATTCATGATTCAATTTATGATTCATGATTCATGATTCAATTCATGATTCAATTCATGATTCATGATTCATGATTCAATTCATGATTCATAATTCCTGATTCATGATTCAATTCATAATTCATAATTCATGATTCATGATTCAATTCATGATTCATGATTCAATTCATGATTCATGATTCAATTCATGATTCAATTCATGATTTATGATTCATGATTCAATTCATGATTCATGATCCAATTCATGATTCATGATTCAATTCATGATTCAATTCCTGATTCAATTCATGATTAATGATTCAATTCATGATTCATGATTCAATTCATGATTCATGATTCAATTCATGATTCAATTCATGATTTAATTCATGATTCATGATTCAACTCATAATTCATGATTCAATTCATGATTCATGATTCAATTTATGATTCATGATTCATGATTCATGATTCAATTCATGATTCATAATTAATGATTCGATTCATGATTCATGATTCAATTCATGATTCATGATTCATGATTCGATTTATGATTCATAATTCATGATTCAAATTCATGATTCATCATTCATGATTCAATTCATGATTCATGATTCATCATTCAATTCATGATTCAATTCATGATTCATGATTAAATTTATGATTCATGATTCATGATTTATGATTCAATTCATGAATCATGATTCAACTCATGATTCAATTCATGATTCATGATTCATGATTCAATTGATGATTCATAATTCATGATTCTTGATTCAATTCATGATTCAATTCATGAATTATGATTCAATTCCTGATTCGATTCATGATTCATGATTCATGCTTCGATTCATAATTCATGATTTAATTCATGATTCATAATTCATGCTTCAATTCATGATTCATGATTCAATTCTTGATTCATAATTCATGATTCATGATTCAATTCATGATTCATGATTTATGATTTGATTTATGATTCATGATTCAATTCATGATTCATGATTCATGATTCAATTCATGATTCAATTCATGATTCAATTCATGATTCATGATTCATGATTCAATTCATGATTCATGATTCATGATTCAATTCATGATTCATAATTCATGATTCATGATTCAATTCATGATTTATAATTCATGATTCAATTCATGATTCATGATTCAATTCATGATTCGATTCATGATTCAATTCATGAATCATGAGTCGATTTATGATTCATGATTCATGATTCATTTCATGATTCATGATTCGATTCATGATTCTTGATTCATGATTCATGATTCGATTCATGATTCATGATTCAATTCAAGATTTATGATTCATGATTCAATTCATGATTCATGATTTGATTCAAGATTCATGATTGGATTCATGATTCATGATTCAATTCATGATTCATGATTTATGATTCACTTCATGATTCATGATTCATGATTCAATTCATGATTCATGATTCAATTCATGATTTGATTAATGATTTAATTCATGATTCATGCTTCAATTCATGATTCATGATTCAATTCTTGATTCATAATTCATGATTCATGATTCAATTTATGATTTATGATTTGATTCATGATTTATGATTCAATTCATGATTCATGATTCATGAATCAATTCATGATTCATGATTCAATTCATGATTCATAATTCATGATTTATGATTCAATTCATGATTCATGATTCATGATTAAATTCATGATTCAAATTATGATTCATGATTCATGATTCAATTCATGATTCATGATTCAATTCATGATTCATAATTCATAATTCATGATTCAATTCATGATTTATAATTCATGATTCAATTCATGATTCATGATTCAATTCATGATTCGATTCATGATTCAATTCATGAATCATGATTCGATTCATGATTCAATTCATGAATCATGATTCGATTTATGATTCATGATTCATGATTCATTTCATGATTCATGATTCGATTCATGATTCTTGATTCATGATTCATGATTCGATTCATGATTCATGATTCAATTCATGATTCATGATTTGATTCATGATTCTAGATTCATGATTCATGATTGGATTCATGATTCATGATTCAATTCATGATTCATGATTCAATTCATGATTCATGATTCAATTCATGATTCATAATTCAATTCATGATTCATGATTCAATTCATGATTTGATTAATGATTCAATTCATGATTCGATTCATGATTCATGATTCATGATTCATGATTCATGATTCATGATTCAAATTATGATTCATGATTCAATTCATGATTCATGATTCGATTCATGATTCATGATTCAATTCATGATTCATGATTCAATTCATGATTCAATTCATGATTCAATTCATGATTCATGATTAATGATTCAATTTATGATTCAATTCATGATTTATGATTCAATTTATGATTCATGATTAATGATTCAATTCATGATTCAATTCATGATTCATGATTCATGATTCTTGATTCAATTCATGATTCATAATTCATGATTCAATTCATGATTCAATTCATGATTCATAATTCATGATTCATTGATTCAATTCATGATTCATGATTCATGATTCAATTCATGATTCATGATTCAATTCATTTCATGATTCATGATTCAATTCATGATTCATGATTCATGATTCAATTCATGATTCATGATTCAATTCATGATTCGATTCATGTTTCAATTCATGATTCGATTCATGATTCAATTTTATATACATGATTCATGATTCGTTTTATGATTCATGATTCATTTCATGATTAATGATTCAAGTCATGATTCAATTCATGATTCAATTCATGATTCATGATTCAATTCATGATTCATAATTCGATTCATGATTCGATTTATGATTCTTGATTCATGATTCATGATTTGATTCATGATTCAATTTATGATTCATGATTCAATTTATGATTCATGATTCATGATTCAATTCATGATTCATAATTAATGATTCGATTCATGATTCATGATTCAATTCATTATTCTTGATTCATGATTCTATTTATGATTTATGATTAAATTCATGATTCATGATTCATGATTCAATTCATGATTCAATTCATGATTCATGATTCATGATTCAATTCATGATTCAATTCATGATTCATGATGCGATTCATGATTCATGATTCAATTCATGATTCATGATTCGATTCATGATTCTTTATTCATGATTCATGATTTGATTCATGATTCAATTTATGATTCATGATTCATGATTCAATTTATGATTCATGATTCATGATTCAATTCATGATTCTTTATTCATGATTCATGATTTGATTCATGATTCAATTTATGATTCATGATTCATGATTCAATTTATGATTCATGATTCATGATTCAATTCATGATTCATGATTCATGATTCAATTCATGATTCATGATTCATAATTCAATTCATGATTCATGATTCGATTCATGATTCTTGATTCATGATTTATGATTCGATTCATGATTCATGATTCATGATTCTTGATTCAATTCATGAATCATGATTCATGATTCAATACATGATTCATGATTCAATTCATGATTCAATTCACGATTCATGATTCTTGATTCATGATTTATGATTCGATTCATGATTCATGATTCATGATTCTTGATTCAATTCATGATTCATGATTCAATTCATGATTCAATTCATGATTCATGATTTAAATTATGATTCATGATTTATGATTCATGATTCAATTCATGATTCATGATTCAATTCATGATTCAATTCATGATTCGATTCATGATTCAATTCATGATTCGATTCATGATTCAATTCATGATTCATAATTCGATTTATGATTCATGATTCATGATTCAATTCATGATTAATGATTCAAGTCATGATTCAATTCATGATTCATGATTCAATTCATGATTCAATTCATGATTCATGATTCGATTCATGAGTCATGATTCATTTCATGATTCGATTCATGATTCATTATTCATGATTCAATTTATGATTCATGATTCATGATTCAATTCATGATTCATAATTTATGATTCGATTCATGATTCATGATTCGATTCATGATTCATGATTTTATCCATGATTTAATTCATGATTCATGATTCCTGAGTCCATTCATGATTCATGATTCAATTCATGATTCAGTTCATGATTCAATTCATGAATCATGATTCGATTCATGATTCAATTCATGAATCATGATTCGATTTATGATTCATGATTCATGATTCATTTCATGATTCATGATTCGATTCATGATTCTTGATTCATGATTCATGATTCGATTCATGATTCATGATTCAATTCATGATTCATGATTTGATTCATGATTCTAGATTCATGATTCATGATTGGATTCATGATTCATGATTCAATTCATGATTCATGATTCAATTCATGATTCATGATTCAATTCATGATTCATAATTCAATTCATGATTCATGATTCAATTCATGATTTGATTAATGATTCAATTCATGATTCGATTCATGATTCATGATTCATGATTCATGATTCATGATTCAAATTATGATTCATGATTCAATTCATGATTCATGATTCGATTCATGATTCATGATTCAATTCATGATTCATGATTCAATTCATGATTCAATTCATGATTCAATTCATGATTCATGATTAATGATTCAATTTATGATTCAATTCATGATTTATGATTCAATTTATGATTCATGATTAATGATTCAATTCATGATTCAATTCATGATTCATGATTCATGATTCTTGATTCAATTCATGATTCATAATTCATGATTCAATTCATGATTCAATTCATGATTCATAATTCATGATTCATGATTCAATTCATGATTCATGATTCATGATTCAATTCATGATTCATGATTCAATTCATGATTCATAATTCATGATTCATGATTCAATTCATGATTCATGATTCATGATTCAATTCATGATTCATGATTCAATTCATGATTCGATTCATGTTTCAATTCATGATTCGATTCATGATTCAATTCATGATTCATGATTCGTTTTATGATTCATGATTCATTTCATGATTAATGATTCAAGTCATGATTCAATTCATGATTCAATTCATGATTCATGATTCAATTCATGATTCATAATTCGATTCATGATTCGATTTATGATTCTTGATTCATGATTCATGATTTGATTCATGATTCAATTTATGATTCATGATTCAATTTATGATTCATGATTCATGATTCAATTCATGATTCATAATTAATGATTCGATTCATGATTCATGATTCAATTCATTATTCTTGATTCATGATTCTATTTATGATTTATGATTAAATTCATGATTCATGATTCATGATTCAATTCATGATTCAATTCATGATTCATGATTCATGATTCAATTCATGATTCAATTCATGATTCATGATGCGATTCATGATTCATGATTCAATTCATGATTCATGATTCGATTCATGATTCTTTATTCATGATTCATGATTTGATTCATGATTCAATTTATGATTCATGATTCATGATTCAATTTATGATTCATGATTCATGATTCAATTCATGATTCTTTATTCATGATTCATGATTTGATTCATGATTCAATTTATGATTCATGATTCATGATTCAATTTATGATTCATGATTCATGATTCAATTCATGATTCATGATTCATGATTCAATTCATGATTCATGATTCATAATTCAATTCATGATTCATGATTCGATTCATGATTCTTGATTCATGATTTATGATTCGATTCATGATTCATGATTCATGATTCTTGATTCAATTCATGAATCATGATTCATGATTCAATACATGATTCATGATTCAATTCATGATTCAATTCACGATTCATGATTCTTGATTCATGATTTATGATTCGATTCATGATTCATGATTCATGATTCTTGATTCAATTCATGATTCATGATTCAATTCATGATTCAATTCATGATTCATGATTTAAATTATGATTCATGATTTATGATTCATGATTCAATTCATGATTCATGATTCAATTCATGATTCAATTCATGATTCGATTCATGATTCAATTCATGATTCGATTCATGATTCAATTCATGATTCGATTCATGATTCAATTCATGATTCATAATTCGATTTATGATTCATGATTCATGATTCAATTCATGATTAATGATTCAAGTCATGATTCAATTCATGATTCATGATTCAATTCATGATTCAATTCATGATTCATGATTCGATTCATGAGTCATGATTCATTTCATGATTCGATTCATGATTCATTATTCATGATTCAATTTATGATTCATGATTCATGATTCAATTCATGATTCATAATTTATGATTCGATTCATGATTCATGATTCGATTCATGATTCATGATTTTATCCATGATTTAATTCATGATTCATGATTCCTGAGTCCATTCATGATTCATGATTCAATTCATGATTCAGTTCATGATTCCTGATTGGAATCATAATTCATGATTCAATTCATGATTCATGATTCAAATTATGATTCATGATTCAATTCATGATTCGATTCCTGATTCAATTCATGATTCATGATTCAATTCATGATACATAATTCATGATTCATGATTCAATTCATGATTCATGATTCAATTCATGATTCATGATTTACGATTCATGAATCAATTCATGATTCATGATTCAATTCATGATTCAATTCATGATTCATGATTCGATTCATGATTCATGATTCATGATTCAATTTATGATTCTTGATTCATGATTCAATTCATGATTCATGATTCATGTTTCAATTCATGATTCATGATTCGATTCATGATTCTTGATTCATGATTCATGATTCTATTCATGATTCATGATTAAATTCATGATTCATGATTCATGATTCAATTCATGATTTAATTCATGATTCAATTCATGATTCATGATTCAATTTATGATTCATGATTCATGATTCAATTCATGATTCTTGATTCAATTCATGATTCATGATTCAATTCATGATTCAATTCATGATTCATGAATCATGATTCAATTGATGATTCATAATTCATGATTCTTGATTCAATTCATGATTCAATTCATGATTCATGATTCAATTCATGATTCGATTCATGATTCATGATTCATGCTTCGATTCATAATTCATGATTTAATTCATGATTCATGATTCGATTCATAATTCATGCTTCAATTCATGATTCATGATTCAATTTTTGATTCATAATTCATGATTCATGATTCAATTCATGAATCATGAGTCGATTTATGATTCATGATTCATGATTCATTTCATGATTCATGATTCGATTCATGATTCTTGATTCATGATTCATGATTCGATTCATGATTCATGATTCAATTCAAGATTTATGATTCATGATTCAATTCATGATTCATGATTTGATTCAAGATTCATGATTGGATTCATGATTCATGATTCAATTCATGATTCATGATTTATGATTCACTTCATGATTCATGATTCATGATTCAATTCATGATTCATGATTCAATTCATGATTTGATTAATGATTTAATTCATGATTCATGCTTCAATTCATGATTCATGATTCAATTCTTGATTCATAATTCATGATTCATGATTCAATTCATGATTTATGATTTGATTCATGATTTATGATTCAATTCATGATTCATGATTCATGAATCAATTCATGATTCAGGATTCAATTCATGATTCATAATTCATGATTTATGATTCAATTCATGATTCATGATTCATGATTAAATTCATGATTCAAATTATGATTCATGATTCATGATTCAATTAATGATTCATGATTCAATTCATGATTCATAATTCATAATTCATGATTCAATTCATGATTTATAATTCATGATTCAATTCATGATTCATGATTCAATTCATGATTCGATTCATGATTCAATTCATGAATCATGATTCGATTCATGATTCAATTCATGAATCATGATTCGATTTATGATTCATGATTCATGATTCATTTCATGATTCATGATTCGATTCATGATTCTTGATTCATGATTCATGATTCGATTCATGATTCATGATTCAATTCATGATTCATGATTTGATTCATGATTCTAGATTCATGATTCATGATTGGATTCATGATTCATGATTCAATTCATGATTCATGATTCAATTCATGATTCATGATTCAATTCATGATTCATAATTCAATTCATGATTCATGATTCAATTCATGATTTGATTAATGATTCAATTCATGATTCGATTCATGATTCATGATTCATGATTCATGATTCAAATTATGATTCATGATTCAATTCATGATTCATGATTCGATTCATGATTCATGATTCAATTCATGATTCATGATTCAATTCATGATTCAATTCATGATTCAATTCATGATTCATGATTAATGATTCAATTTATGATTCAATTCATGATTTATGATTCAATTTATGATTCATGATTAATGATTCAATTCATGATTCAATTCATGATTCATGATTCATGATTCTTGATTCAATTCATGATTCATAATTCATGATTCAATTCATGATTCAATTCATGATTCATAATTCATGATTCATGATTCAATTCATGATTCATGATTCATGATTCAATTCATGATTCATGATTCAATTCATGATTCATAATTTATGATTCATGATTCAATTCATGATTCATGATTCATGATTCAATTCATGATTTATGATTCAATTCATGATTCGATTCATGTTTCAATTCATGATTCGATTCATGATTCAATTCATGATTCATGATTCGTTTTATGATTCATGATTCATTTCATGATTAATGATTCAAGTCATGATTCAATTCATGATTCAATTCATGATTCATGATTCAATTCATGATTCATAATTCGATTCATGATTCGATTTATGATTCTTGATTCATGATTCATGATTTGATTCATGATTCAATTTATGATTCATGATTCAATTTATGATTCATGATTCATGATTCAATTCATGATTCATAATTAATGATTCGATTCATGATTCATGATTCAATTCATTATTCTTGATTCATGATTCTATTTATGATTTATGATTAAATTCATGATTCATGATTCATGATTCAATTCATGATTCAATTCATGATTCATGATTCATGATTCAATTCATGATTCATGATTCGATTCATGATTCTTTATTCATGATTCATGATTTGATTCATGATTCAATTTATGATTCATGATTCATGATTCAATTTATGATTCATGATTCATGATTCAATTCATGATTCTTTATTCATGATTCATGATTTGATTCATGATTTAATTTATGATTCATGATTCATGATTCAATTTATGATTCATGATTCATGATTCAATTCATGATTCATGATTCATGATTCAATTTATGATTCATGATTTATGATTCAATTCATGATTCTTGATTCAATTCATGATTCATGATTCAATTCATGATTCAATTCATGATTCATGAATCATGATTCAATTGATGATTCATAATTCATGATTTTTGATTCAATTCATGATTCAATTCATGATTCATGATTCAATTCATGATTCGATTCATGATTCATGATTCATGCTTCGATTCATAATTCATGATTTAATTCATGATTCATGATTCGATTCATAATTCATGCTTCAATTCATGATTCATGATTCAATTTTTGATTCATAATTCATGATTCATGATTCAATTCATGAATCATGAGTCGATTTATGATTCATGATTCATGATTCATTTCATGATTCATGATTCGATTCATGATTCTTGATTCATGATTCATGATTCGATTCATGATTCATGATTCAATTCAAGATTTATGATTCATGATTCAATTCATGATTCATGATTTGATTCAAGATTCATGATTGGATTCATGATTCATGATTCAATTCATGATTCATGATTTATGATTCACTTCATGATTCATGATTCATGATTCAATTCATGATTCATGATTCAATTCATGATTTGATTAATGATTTAATTCATGATTCATGCTTCAATTCATGATTCATGATTCAATTCTTGATTCATAATTCATGATTCATGATTCAATTCATGATTTATGATTTGATTCATGATTTATGATTCAATTCATGATTCATGATTCATGAATCAATTCATGATTCATGATTCAATTCATGATTCATAATTCATGATTTATGATTCAATTCATGATTCATGATTCATGATTAAATTCATGATTCAAATTATGATTCATGATTCAATTCATGATTCATGATTCAATTCATGATTCATAATTCATAATTCATGATTCAATTCATGATTTATAATTCATGATTCAATTCATGATTCATGATTCAATTCATGATTCGATTCATGATTCAATTCATGAATCATGATTCGATTCATGATTCAATTCATGAATCATGATTCGATTTATGATTCATGATTCATGATTCATTTCATGATTCATGATTCGATTCATGATTCTTGATTCATGATTCATGATTCGATTCATGATTCATGATTCAATTCATGATTCATGATTTGATTCATGATTCTAGATTCATGATTCATGATTGGATTCATGATTCATGATTCAATTCATGATTCATGATTCAATTCATGATTCATGATTCAATTCATGATTCATAATTCAATTCATGATTCATGATTCAATTCATGATTTGATTAATGATTCAATTCATGATTCGATTCATGATTCATGATTCATGATTCATGATTCAAATTATGATTCATGATTCAATTCATGATTCATGATTCGATTCATGATTCATGATTCAATTCATGATTCATGATTCAATTCATGATTCAATTCATGATTCAATTCATGATTCATGATTAATGATTCAATTTATGATTCAATTCATGATTTATGATTCAATTTATGATTCATGATTAATGATTCAATTCATGATTCAATTCATGATTCATGATTCATGATTCTTGATTCAATTCATGATTCATAATTCATGATTCAATTCATGATTCAATTCATGATTCATAATTCATGATTCATGATTCAATTCATGATTCATGATTCATGATTCAATTCATGATTCATGATTCAATTCATGATTCATAATTTATGATTCATGATTCAATTCATGATTCATGATTCATGATTCAATTCATGATTTATGATTCAATTCATGATTCGATTCATGTTTCAATTCATGATTCGATTCATGATTCAATTCATGATTCATGATTCGTTTTATGATTCATGATTCATTTCATGATTAATGATTCAAGTCATGATTCAATTCATGATTCAATTCATGATTCATGATTCAATTCATGATTCATAATTCGATTCATGATTCGATTTATGATTCTTGATTCATGATTCATGATTTGATTCATGATTCAATTTATGATTCATGATTCAATTTATGATTCATGATTCATGATTCAATTCATGATTCATAATTAATGATTCGATTCATGATTCATGATTCAATTCATTATTCTTGATTCATGATTCTATTTATGATTTATGATTAAATTCATGATTCATGATTCATGATTCAATTCATGATTCAATTCATGATTCATGATTCATGATTCAATTCATGATTCATGATTCGATTCATGATTCTTTATTCATGATTCATGATTTGATTCATGATTCAATTTATGATTCATGATTCATGATTCAATTTATGATTCATGATTCATGATTCAATTCATGATTCTTTATTCATGATTCATGATTTGATTCATGATTCAATTTATGATTCATGATTCATGATTCAATTTATGATTCATGATTCATGATTCAATTCATGATTCATGATTCATGATTCAATTCATGATTCATGATTCATAATTCAATTCATGATTCATGATTCGATTCATGATTCTTGATTCATGATTTATGATTCGATTCATGATTCATGATTCATGATTCTTGATTCAATTCATGAATCATGATTCATGATTCAATACATGATTCATGATTCAATTCATGATTCAATTCACGATTCATGATTCTTGATTCATGATTTATGATTCGATTCATGATTCATGATTCATGATTCTTGATTCAATTCATGATTCATGATTCATGATTCAATTCATGATTCAATTCATGATTCATGATTTAAATTATGATTCATGATTTATGATTCATGATTCAATTCATGATTCATGATTCATGATTCAATTCATGATTCAATTCATGATTCGATTCATGATTCAATTCATGATTCGATTCATGATTCAATTCATGATTCATGATTCGATTTATGATTCATGATTCATGATTCAATTCATGATTAATGATTCAAGTCATGATTCAATTCATGATTCATGATTCAATTCATGATTCAATTCATGATTCATGATTCGATTCATGAGTCATGATTCATTTCATGATTTGATTCATGATTCATTATTCATGATTCAATTTATGATTCATGATTCATGATTCAATTCATGATTCATAATTTATGATTTGATTCATGATTCATGATTCGATTCATGATTCATGATTTTATCCATGATTTAATTCATGATTCATGATTCCTGAGTCCATTCATGATTCATGATTCAATTCATGATTCAGTTCATGATTCCTGATTGGAATCATAATTCATGATTCAATTCATGATTCATGATTCAAATTATGATTCATGATTCAATTCATGATTCGATTCCTGATTCAATTCATGATTCATGATTCAATTCATGATACATAATTCATGATTCATGATTCAATTCATGATTCATGATTCAATTCATGATTCATGATTTACGATTCATGAATCAATTCATGATTCATGATTCAATTCATGATTCAATTCATGATTCATGATTCGATTCATGATTCATGATTCATGATTCAATTTATGATTCTTGATTCATGATTCAATTCATGATTCATGATTCATGTTTCAATTCATGATTCATGATTCGATTCATGATTCTTGATTCATGATTCATGATTCTATTCATGATTCATGATTAAATTCATGATTCATGATTCATGATTCAATTCATGATTTAATTCATGATTCAATTCATGATTCATGATTCAATTTATGATTCATGATTCATGATTCAATTCATGATTCAATTCATGATTCTTGATTCAATTCATGATTCATGATTCAATTCATGATTCAATTCATGATTCATAATTCATGATTCTTGATTCAATTCATGATTCAATTCATGATTCATGATTCAATTCATGATTCGATTCATGATTCATGATTCATGCTTCGATTCATAATTCATGATTTAATTCATGATTCATGATTCGATTCATAATTCATGCTTCAATTCATGATTCATGATTCAATTTTTGATTCATAATTCATGATTCATGATTCAATTCATGAATCATGAGTCGATTTATGATTCATGATTCATGATTCATTTCATGATTCATGATTCGATTCATGATTCTTGATTCATGATTCATGATTCGATTCATGATTCATGATTCAATTCAAGATTTATGATTCATGATTCAATTCATGATTCATGATTTGATTCAAGATTCATGATTGGATTCATGATTCATGATTCAATTCATGATTCATGATTTATGATTCACTTCATGATTCATGATTCATGATTCAATTCATGATTCATGATTCAATTCATGATTTGATTAATGATTTAATTCATGATTCATGCTTCAATTCATGATTCATGATTCAATTCATGATTCATGATTCAATTCATGATTCATAATTCATAATTCATGATTCAATTCATGATTTATAATTCATGATTCAATTCATGATTCATGAATCGAATCATGATTCGATTCATGATTCAATTCATGAATCATGATTCGATTCATGATTCAATTCATGAATCATGATTCGATTTATGATTCATGATTCATGATTCATTTCATGATTCATGATTCGATTCATGATTCTTGATTCATGATTCATGATTCGATTCATGATTCATGATTCAATTCATGATTCATGATTTGATTCATGATTCTAGATTCATGATTCATGATTGGATTCATGATTCATGATTCAATTCATGATTCATGATTCAATTCATGATTCATGATTCAATTCATGATTCATAATTCAATTCATGATTCATGATTCAATTCATGATTTGATTAATGATTCAATTCATGATTCGATTCATGATTCATGATTCATGATTCATGATTCATGATTCATGATTCAAATTATGATTCATGATTCAATTCATGATTCATGATTCGATTCATGATTCATGATTCAATTCATGATTCATGATTCAATTCATGATTCAATTCATGATTCAATTCATGATTCATGATTAATGATTCAATTTATGATTCAATTCATGATTTATGATTCAATTTATGATTCATGATTCATGATTAAATTCATGATTCAAATTATGATTCATGATTCATGATTCAATTCATGATTCATGATTCAATTCATGATTCATAATTCATAATTCATGATTCAATTCATGATTTATAATTCATGATTCAATTCATGATTCATGATTCAATTCATGATTCGATTCATGATTCAATTCATGAATCATGATTCGATTCATGATTCAATTCATGAATCATGATTCGATTTATGATTCATGATTCATGATTCATTTCATGATTCATGATTCGATTCATGATTCTTGATTCATGATTCATGATTCGATTCATGATTCATGATTCAATTCATGATTCATGATTTGATTCATGATTCTAGATTCATGATTCATGATTGGATTCATGATTCATGATTCAATTCATGATTCATGATTCAATTCATGATTCATGATTCAATTCATGATTCATAATTCAATTCATGATTCATGATTCAATTCATGATTTGATTAATGATTCAATTCATGATTCGATTCATGATTCATGATTCATGATTCATGATTCATGATTCATGATTCAAATTATGATTCATGATTCAATTCATGATTCATGATTCGATTCATGATTCATGATTCAATTCATGATTCATGATTCAATTCATGATTCAATTCATGATTCAATTCATGATTCATGATTAATGATTCAATTTATGATTCAATTCATGATTTATGATTCAATTTATGATTCATGATTAATGATTCAATTCATGATTCAATTCATGATTCATGATTCATGATTCTTGATTCAATTCATGATTCATAATTCATGATTCAATTCATGATTCAATTCATGATTCATAATTCATGATTCATGATTCAATTCATGATTCATGATTCATGATTCAATTCATGATTCATGATTCAATTCATGATTCATAATTCATGATTCATGATTCAATTCATGATTCATGATTCATGATTCAATTCATGATTCATGATTCAATTCATGATTCGATTCATGTTTCAATTCATGATTCGATTCATGATTCAATTCATGATTCATGATTCGTTTTATGATTCATGATTCATTTCATGATTAATGATTCAAGTCATGATTCAATTCATGATTCAATTCATGATTCATGATTCAATTCATGATTCATAATTCGATTCATGATTCGATTTATGATTCTTGATTCATGATTCATGATTTGATTCATGATTCAATTTATGATTCATGATTCAATTTATGATTCATGATTCATGATTCAATTCATGATTCATAATTAATGATTCGATTCATGATTCATGATTCAATTCATTATTCTTGATTCATGATTCTATTTATGATTTATGATTAAATTCATGATTCATGATTCATGATTCAATTCATGATTCAATTCATGATTCATGATTCATGATTCAATTCATGATTCAATTCATGATTCATGATGCGATTCATGATTCATGATTCAATTCATGATTCATGATTCGATTCATGATTCTTTATTCATGATTCATGATTTGATTCATGATTCAATTTATGATTCATGATTCATGATTCAATTTATGATTCATGATTCATGATTCAATTCATGATTCTTTATTCATGATTCATGATTTGATTCATGATTCAATTTATGATTCATGATTCATGATTCAATTTATGATTCATGATTCATGATTCAATTCATGATTCATGATTCATGATTCAATTCATGATTCATGATTCATAATTCAATTCATGATTCATGATTCGATTCATGATTCTTGATTCATGATTTATGATTCGATTCATGATTCATGATTCATGATTCTTGATTCAATTCATGAATCATGATTCATGATTCAATACATGATTCATGATTCAATTCATGATTCAATTCACGATTCATGATTCTTGATTCATGATTTATGATTCGATTCATGATTCATGATTCATGATTCTTGATTCAATTCATGATTCATGATTCAATTCATGATTCAATTCATGATTCATGATTTAAATTATGATTCATGATTTATGATTCATGATTCAATTCATGATTCATGATTCAATTCATGATTCAATTCATGATTCGATTCATGATTCAATTCATGATTCGATTCATGATTCAATTCATGATTCATAATTCGATTTATGATTCATGATTCATGATTCAATTCATGATTAATGATTCAAGTCATGATTCAATTCATGATTCATGATTCAATTCATGATTCAATTCATGATTCATGATTCAATTCATGAGTCATGATTCATTTCATGATTCGATTCATGATTCATTATTCATGATTCAATTTATGATTCATGATTCATGATTCAATTCATGATTCATAATTTATGATTCGATTCATGATTCATGATTCGATTCATGATTCATGATTTTATCCATGATTTAATTCATGATTCATGATTCCTGAGTCCATTCATGATTCATGATTCAATTCATGATTCAGTTCATGATTCCTGATTGGAATCATAATTCATGATTCAATTCATGATTCATGATTCAAATTATGATTCATGATTCAATTCATGATTCGATTCCTGATTCAATTCATGATTCATGATTCAATTCATGATACATGATTCAATTCATGATTCATGATTTACGATTCATGAATCAATTCATGATTCATGATTCAATTCATGATTCAATTCATGATTCATGATTCGATTCATGATTCATGATTCATGATTCAATTTATGATTCTTGATTCATGATTCAATTCATGATTCATGATTCATGTTTCAATTCATGATTCATGATTCGATTCATGATTCTTGATTCATGATTCATGATTCTATTCATGATTCATGATTAAATTCATGATTCATGATTCATGATTCAATTCATGATTTAATTCATGATTCAATTCATGATTCATGATTCAATTTATGATTCATGATTCATGATTCAATTCATGATTCTTGATTCAATTCATGATTCATGATTCAATTCATGATTCAATTCATGATTCATGAATCATGATTCAATTGATGATTCATAATTCATGATTCTTGATTCAATTCATGATTCAATTCATGATTCATGATTCAATTCATGATTCGATTCATGATTCATGATTCATGCTTCGATTCATAATTCATGATTTAATTCATGATTCATGATTCGATTCATAATTCATGCTTCAATTCATGATTCATGATTCAATTTTGATTCATAATTCATGATTCATGATTCAATTCATGAATCATGAGTCGATTTATGATTCATGATTCATGATTCATTTCATGATTCATGATTCGATTCATGATTCTTGATTCATGATTCATGATTCGATTCATGATTCATGATTCAATTCAAGATTTATGATTCATGATTCAATTCATGATTCATGATTTGATTCAAGATTCATGATTGGATTCATGATTCATGATTCAATTCATGATTCATGATTTATGATTCACTTCATGATTCATGATTCATGATTCAATTCATGATTCATGATTCAATTCATGATTGATTAATGATTTAATTCATGATTCATGCTTCAATTCATGATTCATGATTCAATTCTTGATTCATAATTCATGATTCATGATTCAATTCATGATTTATGATTTGATTCATGATTTATGATTCAATTCATGATTCATGATTCATGAATCAATTCATGATTCATGATTCAATTCATGATTCATAATTCATGATTTATGATTCAATTCATGATTCACGATTCCTGATTAAATTCATGATTCAAATATGATTCATGATTCATGATTCAATTCATGATTCATGATTCAATTCATGATTCATAATTCATAATTCATGATTCAATTCATGATTTATAATTCATGATTCAATTCATGATTCATGATTCAATTCATGATTCGATTCATGATTCAATTCATGAATCATGATTCGATTCATGATTCAATTCATGAATCATGATTCGATTTATGATTCATGATTCATGATTCATTTCATGATTCATGATTCGATTCATGATTCTTGATTCATGATTCATGATTCGATTCATGATTCATGATTCAATTCATGATTCATGATTTGATTCATGATTCTAGATTCATGATTCATGATTGGATTCATGATTCATGATTCAATTCATGATTCATGATTCAATTCATGATTCATGATTCAATTCATGATTCATAATTCAATTCATGATTCATGATTCAATTCATGATTTGATTAATGATTCAATTCATGATTCGATTCATGATTCATGATTCATGATTCATGATTCATGATTCAAATTATGATTCATGATTCAATTCATGATTCATGATTCGATTCATGATTCATGATTCAATTCATGATTCATGATTCAATTCATGATTCAATTCATGATTCAATTCATGATTCATGATTAATGATTCAATTTATGATTCAATTCATGATTTATGATTCAATTTATGATTCATGATTAATGATTCAATTCATGATTCAATTCATGATTCATGATTCATGATTCTTGATTCAATTCATGATTCATAATTCATGATTCAATTCATGATTCAATTCATGATTCATAATTCATGATTCATGATTCAATTCATGATTCATGATTCATGATTCAATTCATGATTCATGATTCAATTCATGATTCATAATTTATGATTCATGATTCAATTCATGATTCATGATTCATGATTCAATTCATGATTTATGATTCAATTCATGATTCGATTCATGTTTCAATTCATGATTCGATTCATGATTCAATTCATGATTCATGATTCGTTTTATGATTCATGATTCATTTCATGATTAATGATTCAAGTCATGATTCAATTCATGATTCAATTCATGATTCATGATTCAATTCATGATTCATAATTCGATTCATGATTCGATTTATGATTCTTGATTCATGATTCATGATTTGATTCATGATTCAATTTATGATTCATGATTCAATTTATGATTCATGATTCATGATTCAATTCATGATTCATAATTAATGATTCGATTCATGATTCATGATTCAATTCATTATTCTTGATTCATGATTCTATTTATGATTTATGATTAAATTCATGATTCATGATTCATGATTCAATTCATGATTCAATTCATGATTCATGATTCATGATTCAATTCATGATTCATGATTCGATTCATGATTCTTTATTCATGATTCATGATTTGATTCATGATTCAATTTATGATTCATGATTCATGATTCAATTTATGATTCATGATTCATGATTCAATTCATGATTCTTTATTCATGATTCATGATTTGATTCATGATTCAATTTATGATTCATGATTCATGATTCAATTTATGATTCATGATTCATGATTCAATTCATGATTCATGATTCATGATTCAATTCATGATTCATGATTCATAATTCAATTCATGATTCATGATTCGATTCATGATTCTTGATTCATGATTTATGATTCGATTCATGATTCATGATTCATGATTCTTGATTCAATTCATGAATCATGATTCATGATTCAATACATGATTCATGATTCAATTCATGATTCAATTCACGATTCATGATTCTTGATTCATGATTTATGATTCGATTCATGATTCATGATTCATGATTCTTGATTCAATTCATGATTCATGATTCATGATTCAATTCATGATTCAATTCATGATTCATGATTTAAATTATGATTCATGATTTATGATTCATGATTCAATTCATGATTCATGATTCATGATTCAATTCATGATTCAATTCATGATTCGATTCATGATTCAATTCATGATTCGATTCATGATTCAATTCATGATTCATGATTCGATTTATGATTCATGATTCATGATTCAATTCATGATTAATGATTCAAGTCATGATTCAATTCATGATTCATGATTCAATTCATGATTCAATTCATGATTCATGATTCGATTCATGAGTCATGATTCATTTCATGATTCGATTCATGATTCATTATTCATGATTCAATTTATGATTCATGATTCATGATTCAATTCATGATTCATAATTTATGATTTGATTCATGATTCATGATTCGATTCATGATTCATGATTTTATCCATGATTTAATTCATGATTCATGATTCCTGAGTCCATTCATGATTCATGATTCAATTCATGATTCAGTTCATGATTCCTGATTGGAATCATAATTCATGATTCAATTCATGATTCATGATTCAAATTATGATTCATGATTCAATTCATGATTCGATTCCTGATTCAATTCATGATTCATGATTCAATTCATGATACATAATTCATGATTCATGATTCAATTCATGATTCATGATTCAATTCATGATTCATGATTTACGATTCATGAATCAATTCATGATTCATGATTCAATTCATGATTCAATTCATGATTCATGATTCGATTCATGATTCATGATTCATGATTCAATTTATGATTCTTGATTCATGATTCAATTCATGATTCATGATTCATGTTTCAATTCATGATTCATGATTCGATTCATGATTCTTGATTCATGATTCATGATTCTATTCATGATTCATGATTAAATTCATGATTCATGATTCATGATTCAATTCATGATTTAATTCATGATTCAATTCATGATTCATGATTCAATTTATGATTCATGATTCATGATTCAATTCATGATTCAATTCATGATTCTTGATTCAATTCATGATTCATGATTCAATTCATGATTCAATTCATGATTCATGAATCATGATTCAATTGATGATTCATAATTCATGATTCTTGATTCAATTCATGATTCAATTCATGATTCATGATTCAATTCATGATTCGATTCATGATTCATGATTCATGCTTCGATTCATAATTCATGATTTAATTCATGATTCATGATTCGATTCATAATTCATGCTTCAATTCATGATTCATGATTCAATTTTTGATTCATAATTCATGATTCATGATTCAATTCATGAATCATGAGTCGATTTATGATTCATGATTCATGATTCATTTCATGATTCATGATTCGATTCATGATTCTTGATTCATGATTCATGATTCGATTCATGATTCATGATTCAATTCAAGATTTATGATTCATGATTCAATTCATGATTCATGATTTGATTCAAGATTCATGATTGGATTCATGATTCATGATTCAATTCATGATTCATGATTTATGATTCACTTCATGATTCATGATTCATGATTCAATTCATGATTCATGATTCAATTCATGATTTGATTAATGATTTAATTCATGATTCATGCTTCAATTCATGATTCATGATTCAATTCTTGATTCATAATTCATGATTCAATTCATGATTTATGATTTGATTCATGATTTATGATTCAATTCATGATTCATGATTCATGAATCAATTCATGATTCATGATTCAATTCATGATTCATAATTCATGATTTATGATTCAATTCATGATTCATGATTAAATTCATGATTCAAATTATGATTCATGATTCATGATTCAATTCATGATTCATGATTCAATTCATGATTCATAATTCATAATTCATGATTCAATTCATGATTTATAATTCATGATTCAATTCATGATTCATGATTCAATTCATGATTCGATTCATGATTCAATTCATGAATCATGATTCGATTCATGATTCAATTCATGAATCATGATTCGATTTATGATTCATGATTCATGATTCATTTCATGATTCATGATTCGATTCATGATTCTTGATTCTTGATTCATGATTCGATTCATGATTCATGATTCAATTCATGATTCATGATTTGATTCATGATTCTAGATTCATGATTCATGATTGGATTAATGATTCATGATTCAATTCATGATTCATGATTCAATTCATGATTCATAATTCAATTCATGATTCATGATTCAATTCATGATTTGATTAATGATTCAATTCATGATTCGATTCATGATTCATGATTCATGATTCATGATTCATGATTCAAATTATGATTCATGATTCAATTCATGATTCATGATTCGATTCATGATTCATGATTCAATTCATGATTCATGATTCAATTCATGATTCAATTCATGATTCAATTCATGATTCAATTCATGATTTATGATTCAATTTATGATTCATGATTAATGATTCAATTCATGATTCAATTCATGATTCATGATTCATGATTCTTGATTCAATTCATGATTCATAATTCATGATTCAATTCATGATTCATAATTCATGATTCATGATTCAATTCATGATTCATGATTCATGATTCAATTCATGATTCATGATTCAATTCATGATTCATAATTCATGATTCATGATTCAATTCATGATTCATGATTCATGATTCAATTCATGATTCATGATTCAATTCATGATTCGATTCATGTTTCAATTCATGATTCGATTCATGATTCAATTCATGATTCATGATTCGTTTTATGATTCATGATTCATTTCATGATTAATGATTCAAGTCATGATTCAATTCATGATTCAATTCATGATTCATGATTCAATTCATGATTCATAATTCGATTCATGATTCGATTTATGATTCTTGATTCATGATTCATGATTTGATTCATGATTCAATTTATGATTCATGATTCAATTTATGATTCATGATTCATGATTCAATTCATGATTCATAATTAATGATTCGATTCATGATTCATGATTCAATTCATTATTCTTGATTCATGATTCTATTTATGATTTATGATTAAATTCATGATTCATGATTCATGATTCAATTCATGATTCAATTCATGATTCATGATTCATGATTCAATTCATGATTCAATTCATGATTCATGATGCGATTCATGATTCATGATTCAATTCATGATTCATGATTCGATTCATGATTCTTTATTCATGATTCATGATTTGATTCATGATTCAATTTATGATTCATGATTCATGATTCAATTTATGATTCATGATTCATGATTCAATTCATGATTCTTTATTCATGATTCATGATTTGATTCATGATTCAATTTATGATTCATGATTCATGATTCAATTTATGATTCATGATTCATGATTCAATTCATGATTCATGATTCATGATTCAATTCATGATTCATGATTCATAATTCAATTCATGATTCATGATTCGATTCATGATTCTTGATTCATGATTTATGATTCGATTCATGATTCATGATTCATGATTCTTGATTCAATTCATGAATCATGATTCATGATTCAATACATGATTCATGATTCAATTCATGATTCAATTCACGATTCATGATTCTTGATTCATGATTTATGATTCGATTCATGATTCATGATTCATGATTCTTGATTCAATTCATGATTCATGATTCATGATTCAATTCATGATTCAATTCATGATTCATGATTTAAATTATGATTCATGATTTATGATTCATGATTCAATTCATGATTCATTATTCATGATTCAATTCATGATTCAATTCATGATTCGATTCATGATTCAATTCATGATTCGATTCATGTTTCAATTCATGATTCATGATTCGATTTATGATTCATGATTCATGATTCAATTCATGATTAATGATTCAAGTCATGATTCAATTCATGATTCATGATTCAATTCATGATTCAATTCATGATTCATGATTCGATTCATGAGTCATGATTCATTTCATGATTCGATTCATGATTCATTATTCATGATTCAATTTATGATTCATGATTCATGATTCAATTCATGATTCATAATTTATGATTCGATTCATGATTCATGATTCGATTCATGATTCATGATTTTATCCATGATTTAATTCATGATTCATGATTCCTGAGTCCATTCATGATTCATGATTCAATTCATGATTCAGTTCATGATTCCTGATTGGAATCATAATTCATGATTCAATTCATGATTCATGATTCAAATTATGATTCATGATTCAATTCATGATTCGATTCCTGATTCAATTCATGATTCATGATTCAATTCATGATACATAATTCATGATTCATGATTCAATTCATGATTCATGATTCAATTCATGATTCATGATTTACGATTCATGAATCAATTCATGATTCATGATTCAATTCATGATTCAATTCATGATTCATGATTCGATTCATGATTCATGATTCATGATTCAATTTATGATTCTTGATTCATGATTCAATTCATGATTCATGATTCATGTTTCAATTCATGATTCATGATTCGATTCATGATTCTTGATTCATGATTCATGATTCTATTCATGATTCATGATTAAATTCATGATTCATGATTCATGATTCAATTCATGATTTAATTCATGATTCAATTCATGATTCATGATTCAATTTATGATTCATGATTCATGATTCAATTCATGATTCAATTCATGATTCTTGATTCAATTCATGATTCATGATTCAATTCATGATTCAATTCATGATTCAATTCATGATTCATGAATCATGATTCAATTGATGATTCATAATTCATGATTCTTGATTCAATTCATGATTCAATTCATGATTCATGATTCAATTCATGATTCGATTCATGATTCATGATTCATGCTTCGATTCATAATTCATGATTTAATTCATGATTCATGATTCGATTCATAATTCATGCTTCAATTCATGATTCAATTTTTGATTCATAATTCATGATTCATGATTCAATTCATGATTCATGATTTATGATTTGATTTATGATTCATGATTCAATTCATGATTCATGATTCATGATTCAATTCATGATTCAATTCATGATTCATGATTCAATTCATGATTCATGATTCATGATTCAATTCATGATTCATAATTTATGATTCATGATTCAATTCATGATTTATAATTCATGATTCAATTCATGATTCATGATTCAATTCATGATTCGATTCATGATTCAATTCATGAATCATGATTCGATTTATGATTCATGATTCATGATTCATTTCATGATTCATGATTCGATTCATGATTCTTGATTCATGATTCATGATTCGATTCATGATTCATGATTCAATTCATGATTTATGATTCATGATTCAATTCATGATTCATGATTTGATTCATGATTCATGATTGGATTCATGATTCATGATTCAATTCATGATTCATGATTTATGATTCAATTCATGATTCATGATTCATGATTCAATTCATGATTTGATTAATGATTCAATTCATGATTCATGCTTCAATTCATGATTCATGATTCAATTCTTGATTCATAATTCATGATTCATGATTCAATTCATGATTTATGATTTGATTCATGATTTATGATTCAATTCATGATTCATGATTCATGAATCAATTCATGATTCATGATTCATGATTCAATTCATGATTCATAATTCATGATTCATGATTCAATTCATGATTCATGATTCATGATTAAATTCATGATTCAAATTATGATTCATGATTTATGATTCAATTCATGATTCATGATTCAATTCATGATTCATAATTCATAATTCATGATTCAATTCATGATTCATGATTCAATTCATGATTCATGATTCAATTCATGATTCGATTCATGATTCAATTCATGAATCATGATTCGATTCATAATTCAATTCATGAATCATGATTTGATTTATGATTCATGATTCACGATTCATTTCATGATTCATGATTCGATTCATGATTCTTGATTCATGATTCATGATTCGAATCATGATTCATGATTCAATTCATGATTCATGATTTGATTCATGATTCATGATTCAATTCATGATTCATGATTCGATTCATGATTCTTTATTCATGATTCATGATTTGATTCATGATTCATGATTCAATTCATGATTCATGATTCGATTCATGATTCTTTATTCATGATTCATGATTTGATTCATGATTCAATTTATGATTCATGATTCATGATTCAATTTATGATTCATGATTCATGATTCAATTCATGATTCTTTATTCATGATTCATGATTTGATTCATGATTCAATTTATGATTCATGATTCATGATTCAATTTATGATTCATGATTCATGATTCAATTCATGATTCATGATTCATGATTCAATTCATGATTCATGATTCATAATTCAATTCATGATTCATGATTCGATTCATGATTCTTGATTCATGATTTATGATTCGATTCATGATTCATGATTCATGATTCTTGATTCAATTCATGAATCATGATTCATGATTCAATACATGATTCATGATTCAATTCATGATTCAATTCATGATTCATGATTCTTGATTCATGATTTATGATTCGATTCATGATTCATGATTCTTGATTCAATTCATGATTCATGATTCATGATTCAATTCATGATTCATGATTTAAATTATGATTCATGATTTATGATTCATGATTCAATTCATGATTCATGATTCATGATTCAATTCATGATTCAATTCATGATTCGATTCATGATTCAATTCATGATTCGATTCATGATTCAATTCATGATTCATGATTCGATTTATGATTCATGATTCATGATTCAATTCATGATTAATGATTCAAGTCATGATTCAATTCATGATTCATGATTCAATTCATGATTCATGATTCGATTCATGAGTCATGATTCATTTCATGATTCAATTCATGATTCATGATTCGATTCATGATTCATGATTCATGATTCAATTTATGATTCATGATTCATGATTCAATTCATGATTCATAATTAATGATTCGATTCATGATTCATGATTCGATTCATGATTCATGATTTTATCCATGATTTAATTCATGATTCATGATTCCTGAGTCCATTCATGATTCATGATTCAATTCATGATTCAGTTCATGATTCCTGATTGGAATCATAATTCATGATTCAATTCATGATTCATGATTCAAATTATGATTCATGATTCAATTCATGATTCGATTCCTGATTCAATTCATGATTCATGATTCAATTCATGATACATAATTCATGATTCATGATTCAATTCATGATTCATGATTCAATTCATGATTCATGATTTATGATTCATGAATCAATTCATGATTCATGATTCAATTCATGATTCAATTCATGATTCATGATTCGATTCATGATTCATGATTCATGATTCAATTTATGATTCTTGATTCATGATTCAATTCATGATTCATGATTCATGTTTCAATTCATGATTCATGATTAGATTCATGATTCTTGATTCATGATTCATGATTCTATTCATGATTCATGATTAAATTCATGATTCATGATTAATGATTCAATTCATGATTTAATTCATGATTCAATTCATGATTCATGATTCAATTTATGATTCATGATTCATGATTCAATTCATGATTCAATTCATGATTCTTGATTCAATTCATGATTCATGATTCAATTCATGATTCAATTCATGATTCATGAATCATGATTCAATTGATGATTCATAATTCATGATTCTTGATTCAATTCATGATTCAATTCATGATTCATGATTCAATTCATGATTCGATTCATGATTCATGATTCATGCTTCGATTCATAATTCATGATTTAATTCATGATTCATGATTCATGATTCGATTCATAATTCATGCTTCAATTCATGATTCATGATTCAATTTTTGATTTATAATTCATGATTCATGATTCAATTCATGATTCATGATTTATGATTTGATTTATGATTCATGATTCAATTCATGATTCATGATTCATGATTCAATTCATGATTCAATTCATGATTCATGATTCAATTCATGATTCATGATTCATGATTCAATTCATGATTCATAATTCATGATTCATGATTCAATTCATGATTTATAATTCATGATTCAATTCATGATTCATGATTCAATTCATGATTTGATTCATGATTCAATTCATGAATCATGATTCGATTTATGATTCATGATTCATGATTCATTTCATGATTCATGATTCGATTCATGATTCTTGATTCATGATTCATGATTCATGATTCATGATTCGATTCATGATTCATGATTCAATTCATGATTTATGATTCATGATTCAATTCATGATTCATGATTTGATTCATGATTCATGATTGGATTCATGATTCATGATTCAATTCATGATTCATGATTTATGATTCAATTCATGATTCATGATTCATGATTCAATTCATGATTCATGATTCAATTCATGATTTGATTAATGATTCAATTCATGATTCATGCTTCAATTCATGATTCATGATTCAATTCTTGATTCATAATTCATGATTCATGATTCAATTCATGATTTATGATTTGATTCATGATTTATGATTCAATTCATGATTCATGATTCATGAATCAATTCATGATTCATGATTCATGATTCAATTCATGATTCATAATTCATGATTCATGATTCAATTCATGATTCATGATTCATGATTAAATTCATGATTCAAATTATGATTCATGATTTATGATTTAATTCATGATTCATGATTCAATTCATGATTCATAATTCATAATTCATGATTCAATTCATGATTCATGATTCAATTCATGATTCATGATTCAATTCATGATTCATGATTCAATTCATGATTCGATTCATGATTCAATTCATGAATCATGATTCGATTCATAATTCAATTCATGAATCATGATTTGATTTATGATTCATGATTCACGATTCATTTCATGATTCATGATTCGATTCATGATTCTTGATTCATGATTCATGATTCGAATCATGATTCATGATTCAATTCATGATTCATGATTTGATTCATGATTCATGATTCAATTCATGATTCATGATTCAATTCATGATTCGATTCATGATTTAATTCATGAATCATGATTCGATTTATGATTCTTTATTCATGATTCATGATTTATGATTCATGATTCAATTCATGATTCATGATTTGATTCATGATTCTAGATTCATGATTCATGATTGGATTCATGATTCATGATTCAATTCATGATTCATGATTCATGATTCATGATTCATAATTCAATTCATGATTCATGATTCAATTCATGATTTGATTAATGATTCAATTCATGATTCGATTCATGATTCATGATTCATGATTCATGATTCAAATTATGATTCATGATTCATGATTCAATTCATGATTCATGATTCGATTCATGATTCATGATTCAATTCATGATTCATGATTCAATTCATGATTCAATTCATGATTCATGATTTATGATTCAATTTATGATTCAATTCATGATTTATGATTCAATTTATGATTCATGATTAATGATTCAATTCATGATTCAATTCATGATTCATGATTCATGATTCTTGATTCAATTCATGATTCATAATTCATGATTCAATTCATGATTCGCTTCATGATTTATAATTCATGATTCATGATTCAATTCATGATTCATGATTCAATTCATGATTCGATTCATGTTTCAATTCATGATTCGATTCATGATTCAATTCATGATTCATGATTCGTTTTATGATTCATGATTCAATTCATGATTAATGATTCAAGTCATGATTCAATTCATGATTCAATTCATGATTCATGATTCAATTCATGATTCAATTCATGATTCATGATTCAATTCATGATTCATGATTCGATTCGTGAGTCATGATTCATTTCATGATTCAATTCATGATTCATAATTCGATTCATGATTCATGATTCAATTCATGATTCATGATTCGATTTATGATTCTTGATTCATGATTCATGATTTGATTCATGATTCAATTTATGATTCATGATTCATGATTCAATTCATGATTCATAATTAATGATTCGATTCATGATTCATGATTCAATTCATTATTCTTGATTCATGATTCATGATTCTATTTATGATTCATGATTAAATTCATGATTCATGATTCATTATTCAATTCATGATTCATGATTCAATTCATGATTCATGATTCAATTCATGATTTGATTAATGATTCAATTCATGATTCGATTCATGATTCATGATTCATGATTTAATTCATGATTCATGATTTATAATTCATGATTCAATTCATGATTCATGATTCGATTCATGATTCATGATTCAATTCATGATTCATGATTCATGATTCATGATTCAATTCATGATTCATGATTCAACTCATGATTTGATTAATGATTCAATGCATGATTCGATTCATGATTCATGATCCATGATTCATGATTGAATTTATGATTCATGATTCATGATTCATGATTCAATTCATGATTCATGATTCGATTCATGATTCATGATTCAATTCATGATTCATGATTCATGATTCACGATTCAATTCATGATTTATGATTCAATTCATGATTCATGATTCAATTCATGATTCAATTCATGATTCATGATTCAATTTATGATTCATGATTCATGATTCAATTCATGATTCAATTCATGATTCTTGATTCAATTCATGATTTATGAATCATAATTCAATTCATGATTCAATTCATGATTCATGATTCAATTTATGATTCATGATTCATGATTCAATTCATGATTCAATTCATGATTCATGATTCATGATTCAATTCATGATTCATAATTCCTGATTCATGATTCAATTCATAATTCATAATTCATGATTCATGATTCAATTCATGATTTATGATTCAATTCATGATTCATGATTCAATTCATGATTCAATGCATGATTCATGATTCATGATTCAATTCATGATTCATGATTCAATTCTTGATTCATAATTCATGATTCATGATTTAATTCATGATTTATGATTCAATTCATGATTCATGATTCATGAATCAATTCATGATTCATGATTCAATTCATGATTCATAATTCATGATTCATGATTCAATTCATGATTCATGATTCATGATTAAATTCATGATTCAAATTATGATTCATGATTTATGATTTAATTCATGATTCATGATTCAATTCATGATTCATAATTCATAATTCATGATTCAATTCATGATTCATGATTCAATTCATGATTCGATTCATGATTCAATTCATGAATCATGATTCGATTCATAATTCAATTCATGAATCATGATTTGATTTATGATTCATGATTCACGATTCATTTCATGATTCATGATTCGATTCATGATTCTTGATTCATGATTCATGATTCGAATCATGATTCATGATTCAATTCATGATTCATGATTTGATTCATGATTCTAGATTCATGATTCATGATTCAATTCATGATTCATGATTCAATTCATGATTCGATTCATGATTCAATTCATGAATCATGATTCGATTCATGATTCTTGATTCATGATTCATGATTTATGATTCATGATTCAATTCATGATTCATGATTTGATTCATGATTCTAGATTCATGATTCATGATTGGATTCATGATTCATGATTCAATTCATGATTCATGATTCATGATTCAATTCATGATTCATGATTCATAATTCAATTCATGATTCATGATTCAATTCATGATTTGATTAATGATTCAATTCATGATTCGATTCATGATTCATGATTCATGATTCATGATTCAAATTATGATTCATGATTCATGATTCAATTCATGATTCATGATTCGATTCATGATTCATGATTCAATTCATGATTCATGATTCAATTCATGATTCAATTCATGATTCAATTCATGATTCATGATTTATGATTCAATTTATGATTCAATTCATGATTTATGATTCAATTTATGATTCATGATTAATGATTCAATTCATGATTCAATTCATGATTCATGATTCATGATTCTTGATTCAATTCATGATTCATAATTCATGATTCAATTCATGATTCGATTCATGATTCATAATTCATGATTCATGTTTCAATTCATGATCATGATTCAATTCATGATTCGATTCATGTTTCAATTCATGATTCGATTCATGATTCAATTCATGATTCATGATTCGTTTTATGATTCATGATTCAATTCATGATTCAATTCATGATTCATGATTCAATTCATGATTCAATTCATGATTCATGATTCAATTCATGATTCATGATTCGATTCATGAGTCATGATTCATTTCATGATTCAATTCATGATTCATAATTCGATTCATGATTCATGATTCAATTCATGATTCATGATTCGATTTATGATTCTTGATTCATGATTCAATTCATGATTCATAATTAATGATTCGATTCATGATTCATGATTCAATTCACTATTCTTGATTCATGATTCATGATTCTATTTATAATTCATGATTAAATTCATGATTCATGATTCATTATTCAATTCATGATTCATGATTCAATTCATGATTCATGATTCAATTCATGATTTGATTAATGATTCAATTCATGATTCGATTCATGATTCATGATTCATGATTCATGATTTAATTCATGATTCATGATTTATAATTCATGATTCAATTCATGATTCATGATTCGATTCATGATTCATGATTCAATTCATGATTCATGATTCATGATTCATGATTCAATTCATGATTCATGATTCAACTCATGATTTGATTAATTATTCAATGCATGATTCGATTCATGATTCATGATCCATGATTCATGATTCAATTTATGATTCATGATTCATGATTCATGATTCAATTCATGATTCATGATTCGATTCATGATTCATGATTCAATTCATGATTCATGATTCAATTCATGATTCAATTCATGATTCATGATTCAATTTATGATTCATGATTCATGATTCAATTCATGATTCAATTCATGATTCTTGATTCAATTCATGATTTATGAATCATAATTCAATTCATGATTCAATTCATGATTCATGATTCAATTTATGATTCATGATTCATGATTCAATTCATGATTCATGATTCATGATTCAATTCATGATTCATAATTCCTGATTCATGATTCAATTCATAATTCATAATTCATGATTCATGATTCATGATTCAATTCATGATTCATAATTCAATTCATGATTCATGATTCAATTCATGATTCAATTCATGATTCATGATTCATGATTCAATTCATGATTCATGATCCAATTCATGATTCATGATTCAATTCATGATTCAATTCATGATTCATGATTCAATTCATGATTCTATTCCTGATTCAATTCATGATTAATGATTCAATTCATGATTCATGATTCAATTCATGATTCATGATTCAATTCATGATTCATGATTCAATTCATGATTCAATTCATGATTTAATTCATGATTCATGATTCAACTCATAATTCATGATTCAATTCATGATTCATGATTCAATTTATGATTCATGATTCATGATTCATGATTCAATTCATGATTCATAATTAATGATTCGATTCATGATTCATGATTCAATTCATGATTCATCATTCATGATTCAATTCATGATTCATGATTCATCATTCAATTCATGATTCAATTTATGATTCATGATTCATGATTTATGATTCAATTCATGAATCATCATTCAATTCATGATTCAATTCATGATTCATGATTCATGATTCAATTGATGATTCATAATTCATGATTCTTGATTCAATTCATGATTCAATTCATGATTCATGATTCAATTCATGATTCGATTCATGATTCAATTCATGATTCAATTCATGATTCATGATTCAATTCATGATTCGATTCATGATTCATGATTCATGCTTCGATTCATAATTCATGATTTAATTTATGATTCATGTTTCGATTCATAATTCATGCTTCAATTCATGATTCATGATTCAATTCTTGATTCATAATTCATGATTCATGATTCAATTCATGATTCATGATTTATGATTTGATTTATGATTCATGATTCAATTCATGATTCATGATTCATGATTCAATTCATGATTCAATTCATGATTCATGATTCATGATTCAATTCATGATTCATGATTCATGATTCAATTCATGATTCATAATTCATGATTCATGATTCAATTCATGATTTATAATTCATGATTCAATTCATGATTCATGATTCATGATTCAATTCATGATTCATAATTCATGATTCATGATTCAATTCATGATTTATAATTCATGATTCAATTCATTATTCATGATTCAATTCATGATTCGATTCATGATTCAATTCATGAATCATGATTCGATTTATGATTCATGATTCATGATTCAATTCAAGATTTATGATTCATGATTCAATTTATGATTCATGATTTGATTCATGATTCATGATTGGATTCATGATTCATGATTCAATTCATGATTCATGATTTATGATTCAATTCATGATTCATGATTCATGATTCAATTCATGATTCATGATTCAATTCATGATTTGATTAATGATTTAATTCATGATTCATGCTTCAATTCATGATTCATGATTCAATTCTTGATTCATAATTCATGATTCATGATTCAATTCATGATTTATGATTTGATTCATGATTTATGATTCAATTCATGATTCATGATTCATGAATCAATTCATGATTCATGATTCATGATTCAATTCATGATTCATAATTCATGATTCATGATTCAATTCATGATTCATGATTCATGATTAAATTCATGATTCAAATTATGATTCATGATTCATGATTCAATTCATGATTCATGATTCAATTCATGATTCATAATTCATAATTCATGATTCAATTCATGATTTATAATTCATGATTCAATTCATGATTCATGATTCAATTCATGATTCGATTCATGATTCAATTCATGAATCATGATTTAATTCATGATTCAATTCATGATTCATGATTCGATTTATGATTCATGATTCATGATTCATTTCATGATTCATGATTCGATTCATGATTCTTGATTCATGATTCCAGATTCGATTCATGATTCATGATTCAATTCATGATTCATGATTTGATTCATGATTCTAGATTCATGATTCATGATTGGATTCATGATTCATGATTCAATTCATGATTCATGATTCAATTCATGATTCATGATTCAATTCATGATTCATAATTCAATTCATGATTCATGATTCAATTCATGATTTGATTAATGATTCAATTCATGATTCGATTCATGATTCATGATTCATGATTCATGATTCATGATTCAAATTATGATTCATGATTCAATTCATGATTCATGATTCGATTCATGATTCATGATTCAATTCATGATTCATGATTCAATTCATGATTCATGATTCAATTCATGATTCAATTCATGATTCAATTCATGATTCATGATTAATGATTCAATTTATGATTCAATTCATGATTTATGATTCAATTTATGATTCATGATTAATGATTCAATTCATGATTCAATTCATGATTCATGATTCATGATTCTTGATTCAATTCATGATTCATAATTCATGATTCAATTCATGATTCAATTCATGATTCATAATTCATGATTCATGATTCAATTCATGATTCATGATTCATGATTCAATTCATGATTCATGATTCAATTTATGATTCGATTCATGTTTCAATTCATGATTCGATTCATGATTCAATCATGATTCATGATTCGTTTTATGATTCATGATTCATTTCATGATTAATGATTCAAGTCATGATTCAATTCATGATTCAATTCATGATTCATGATTCAATTCATGATTCAATTCATGATTCATAATTCGATTCATGATTCATGATTCGATTTATGATTCTTGATTCATGATTCATGATTTGATTCATGATTCAATTATGATTCATGATTCATGATTCAATTCATGATTCATGATTCATGATTCATGATTTAATTCATGATTCATGATTTATAATTCAAGATTCAATTCATGATTCATGATTCGATTCATGATTCATGATTCAATTCATGATTCATGATTCATGATTCATGATTCAATTCATGATTCATGATTCAACTCATGATCTGATTAATGATTCGAATGCATGATTCGATTCATGATTCATGATCCATGATTCATGATTGAATTTATGATTCATGATTCATGATTCATGATTCATGATTCGATTCATGATTCATGATTCAATTCATGATTCATGATTCATGATTCAATTCATGATTTATGATTCAATTCATGATTCATGATTCAATTCATGATTCAATTCATGATTCATGATTCAATTTATGATTCATGATTCATGATTCAATTCATGATTCAATTCATGATTCTTGATTCAATTCATGATTTATGAAATCATAATTATCAATTCATGATTCAATTCATGATTCATGATTCAATTTATGATTCATGATTCATGATTCAATTCATGATTCAATTCATGATTCAATTCATGATTCATGATTCATGATTCAATTCATGATTCATAATTCCTGATTCATGATTCAAATTCATAATTCATAATCATGATTCATGATTCAATTCATGATTTATGATTCAATTCATGATTCATGATTCAATTCATGATTCAATTCATGATTCATGATTCATGATTCAATTCATGATTCATGACTTCAATTCTTGATTCATAATTCATGATTCATGATTCAATTCATGATTTATGATTCAATTTCATGATTCATGATTCATGAATCAATTCATGATTCATGATTCAATTCATGATTCATAATTCATGATTCATGATTCAATTCATGATTCATGATTCATGATTAAATTCATGATTCAAATTATGATTCATGATTTATGATTCAATTCATGATTCATGATTCAATTCATGATTCATAATTCATAATTCATGATTCAATTCATGATTCATGATTCAATTCATGATTCGATTCATGATTCAATTCATGAATCATGATTCGATTCATAATTCAATTCATGAATCATGATTTGATTTATGATTCATGATTCACGATTCATTTCATGATGTCATGATTCGATTCATGATTCTTGATTCATGATTCATGATTCGAATCATGATCATGATTCAATTCATGATTCATGATTTGATTCATGATTCTAGATTCATGATTCCATGATTCAATTCATGATTCATGATTCAATTCATGATTCGATTCATGATCTCAATTCATGAATCATGATTCGATTCATGATTCTTGATTCATGATTCATGATTTATGATTCATGATTCAATTCATGATTCATGATTTGATTCATGATTCTAGATTCATGATTCATGATTGGATTCATGATTCATGATTCAATTCATGATTCATGATTCATGATTCAATTCATGATTCATGATTCATAATTCAATTCATGATTCATGATTCAATTCATGATTTGATTAATGATTCAATTCATGATTCGATTCATGATTCATGATTCATGATTCATGATTCAAATTATGATTCATGATTCATGATTCAATTCATGATTCATGATTCGATTCATGATTCATGATTCAATTCATGATTCATGATTCAATCATGATTCATGATTCAATTCATGATTCAATTCATGATTCAATTCATGATTCATGATTTATGATTCAATTTATGATTCAATTCATGATTTATGATTCAATTTATGATTCATGATTAATGATTCAATTCATGATTCAATTCATGATTCATGATTCTTGATTCAATTCATGATTCATAATTCATGATTCAATTCATGATTCGATTCATGATTCATAATTCATGATCATGATTCAAATCATGATTCATGATTCAATTCATGATCGATTCATGTTTCAATTCATGATTCGATTCATGATTCAATTCATGATTCATGATTCGTTTTATGATTCATGATTCAATTCATGATTAATGATTCAAGTCATGATTCAATTCATGATTCAATTCATGATTCATGATTCAATTCATGATTCAATTCATGATTCATGATTCAATTCATGATTCATGATTCGATTCATGAGTCATGATTCATTTCATGATTCAATTCATGATTCATAATTCGATTCATGATTCATGATTCAATTCATGATTCATGATTCGATTTATGATTCTTGATTCATGATGCATGATTTGATCATGATTCAATTTATGATTCATGATTCATGATTCAATTCATGATTCATAATTAATGATTCGATTCATGATTCATGATTCAATTCACTATTCTTGATTCATGATTCATGATTCTATTTATGATTCATGATTAAATTCATGATTCATGATTCATTATTCAATTCATGATTCATGATTCAATTCATGATTTGATTAATGATTCAATTCATGATTCGATTCATGATTCATGATTCATGATTTAATTCATGATTCATGATTTATAATTCATGATTCAATTCATGATTCATGATTCGATTCATGATTCATGATTCAATTCATGATTCATGATTCATGATTCATGATTCAATTCATGATTCATGATTCAACTCATGATTTGATTAATTATTCAATGCATGATTCGATTCATGATTCATGATCCATGATTCATGATTCAATTTATGATTCATGATTCATGATTCATGATTCAATTCATGATTCATAATTCGATTCATGAGTCATGATTCATTTCATGATTCAATTCATGATTCATAATTCGATTCATGATTCATGATTCAATTGATGATTCAATCATGATTCATGATTCAATTCATGATTCATGATTCGATTCATGAGTCATGATTCATTTCATGATTCAATTCATGATTCATAATTCGATTCATGATTCATGATTCAATTCATGATTCATGATTCGATTTATGATTCTTGATTCATGATTCATGATTTGATTCATGATTCAATTTATGATATCATGATTCATGATTCAATTCATGATTCATATTAATGATTCGATTCATGATTCATGATTCAATTCACTATTCTTGATTCATTGATTCATGATTCTATTTATGATCATGATTAATTCATGATTCATGATTCATTATTCAATTCATGATTCATGATTCAATTCATGATTCATGATTCAATTCATGATTTGATTAATGATTCAATTCATGATTCGATTCATGATTCATGATTCATGATTCATGATTTAATTCATGATTCATGATTTATAATTCATGATTCAATTCATGATTCATGATTCGATTCATGATTCATGATTCAATTCATGATTCATGATTCATGATTCATGATTCAATTCATGATTCATGATTCAACTCATGATTTGATTAATTATTCAATGCATGATTCGATTCATGATTCATGATCCATGATTCATGATTCAATTTATGATTCATGATTCATGATTCATGATTCAATTCATGATTCATGATTCGATTCATGATTCATGATTCAATTCATGATTCATGATTCATGATTCATGATTCAATTCATGATTTATGATTCAATTCATGATTCATGATTCAATTCATGATTCAATCATGATTCATGATTCAATTTATGATTCATGATTCATGATTCAATTCATGATTCAATTCATGATTCTTGATTCAATTCATGATTTATGAATCATAATTCAATTCATGATTCAATTCATGATTCATGATTCAATTTATGATTCATGATTCATGATTCAATTCATGATTCAATTCATGATTCATGATTCATGATTCAATTCATGATTCATAATTCCTGATTCATGATTCAATTCATAATTCATAATTCATGATTCATGATTCAATTCATGATTCATGATTCAATTCATGATTCATGATTCAATTCATGATTCAATTCATGATTCATGATTCAATTCATTGATTCATGATCCAATTCATGATTCATGATTCAATTCATGATTCAATTCATGATTCATGATTCAATTCATGATTCAATTCCTGATTCAATTCATGATTAATGATTCAATTCATGATTCATGATTCAATTCATGATTCATGATTCAATTCATGATTCATGATTCAATTCATGATTCAATTCATGATTTAATTCATGATTCATGATTCAACTCATAATTCATGATTCAATTCATGATTCATGATTCAATTTATGATTCATGATTCATGATTCATGATTCAATTCATGATTCATAATTAATGATTCGATTCATGATTGCATGATTCAATTCATGATTCATGATTCATGATTCGATTTATGATTCATAATTCATGATTCAATTCATGATTCATCATTCATGATTCAATTCATGATTCATGATTCATCATTCAATTCATGATTCAATTTATGATTCATGATTCACTGATTTATGATTCAATTCATGAATCATCATTCAATCATGATTCAATTCATGATTCATGATTCATGATTCAATTGATGATCATAACTCATGTTCTTGATTCAATTCATGATTCAATTCATGATTCATGATTCAATTCATGATTCGATTTCATGATTCATGATTCATGCTTCGATTCATAATTCATGATTTAATTTATGATTCATGATTCGATTCATAATTCATGCTTCTATTCATGATTCATGATTCAATTCTTGATTCATAATTCATGATCATGATTCAATTCATGATTCATGATTTATGATTTGATTTATGATTCATGATTCAATTCATGATTCATGATTCATGATTCATCTCATGATTCAATTCATGATTCATGATTCAATTCATGATTCATGATTCATGATTCAATTCATGATTCATAATTCATGATTCATGATTCAATTCATGATTTATAATTCATGATTCAATTCATGATTCAATTCATATTCAATTCATTGATTCGATTCATGATTCAATTCATGAATCATGATTCGATTTATGATTCATGATTCATGATTCATTTCATGATTCATGACTTCGATTCATGATTCTTGATTCATGATTCATGATTCAATTCATGATTCATGATTCAATTCAAGATTTATGATTCATGATTCAATTTATGATTCATGATTTGATTCATGATTCATGATTGGATTCATGATTCATGATTCAATTCATGATTCATGATTTATAAATTCAATTCTGCATGATTCATGATTCATGATTCAATTCATGATTCATGATTCAATTCATGATTTGATTAATGATTTAATTCATGATTCATGCTTCAATTCATGATTCATGATTCAATTCTTGATTCATAATTCATGATTCATGATTCAATTCATGATTTATGATTTGATTCATGATTTATGATTCAATTCATAATTCATGATTCATGAATCAATTCATGATTCATGATTCATGATTCAATTCATGATTCATAATTCATGATTCATGATTCAATTCATGATTCATGATTCATGATTAAATTCATGATTCAAATTATGATTTCATGATTCATGATTCAATTCATGATTCATGATTCAATTCATGATTCATAATTCATAATTCATGATTCAATTCATGATTTATAATTCATGATTCAATTCATGATTCATGATTCAATTCATGATTCGATTCATGATTCAATTCATGAATCATGATTCGATTCATGATTCAATTCATGTATCATGATTCGATTTATGATTCATGATTCATGATTCTATTTCATGATTCATGATTCGATTCATGATTCTTGATTCATGATTCATGATTCGATTCATGATTCATGATTCAATTCATGATTCATGATTTGATTCATGATTCTAGATTCATGATTCATGATTGGATTCATGATTCATGATTCAATTTCATGATTCATGATTCAATTCATGATTCATGATTCAATTCATGATTCATAATTCAATTCATGATTCATGATTCAATTCATGATTTGATTAATGATTCAATTCATGATTCGATTCATGATTCATGATTCATGATTCATGATTCAAATTATGATTCATGATTCAATTCATGATTCATGATTCGATTCATGATTCATGATTCAATTCATGATTCATGATTCAATTCATGATTCAATTCATGATTCAATTCATGATTCATGATTAATGATTCAATTTATAGATTCAATTCATGATTTATGATTCAATTTATGATTCATGATTAATGATTCAATTCATGATTCAATTCATGATTCATGATTCATGATTCTTGATTCAATTCATGATTCATAATTTATGATTCAATTCATGATTCAATTCATGATTCATAATTCATGATTCATGATTCATGATTCATGATTCAATTCATGATTCATGATTCAATTCATGATTCGATTCATGTTTCAATTCATGATTCGATTCATGATTCAATTCATGATTCATGATTCGTTTTATGATTCATGATTCATTTCATGATTAATGATTCAAGTCATGATTCAATCATGATTCAATTCATGATTCATGATTCAATTCATGATTCAATTCATGATTCATAATTCGATTCATGATTCATGATTCGATTTATGATTCTTGATTCATGATTCATGATTGTGATTCATGATTCACTTTATGATTCATGATTCATGATTCAATTCATGATTCATAATTAATGATTCGATTCATGATTCATGATTCAATTCATTATTCTTGATTCATGATTCATGATTCTATTTATGATTTATGATTAAATTCATGATTCATGACTTCATGATTCAATTCATGATTCAATTCATGATTCATGATTCATGATTCAATTCATGAGTTCAATTCATGATTCATGATGCGATTCATGATTCATGATTCAATTCATGATTCATGATTCGATTCATGATTCTTGTATTCATGATCTCATGATTTGATTCATGATTCAATTTATGATTCATGATTCATGATTCAATTTATGATTCATGATTCATGATTCAATTCATGATTCTTTATTCATGATTCATGATTTGATTCATGATTCAATTTATGATTCATGATTCAATTTATGATTCATGATTCATGATTCAATTCATGATTCATGATTCATGATTCAATTCATGATTCATGATTCATAATTCAATTCATGATTCATGATTCGATTCATGATTCTTGATTCATGATTTATGATTCGATTCATGATTCATGATTCATGATTCTTGATTCAATTCATGAATCATGATTCATGATTCAATTCATGATTCATGATTCAATTCATGATTCAATTCATGATTCATGATTCTTGATTCATGATTTATGATTCGATTCATGATTCATGATTCATGATTCTTGATTCAATTCCTGATTCATGATTCATGATTCAATTCATGATTCAATTCATGATTTATGATTTAAATTATGATTCATGATTTATGATTCATGATTCAATTCATGATTCATGATTCATGATTCAATTATGATTCAATTCATGATTCGATTCATGATTCAATTCATGATTTGATTCATGATTCAATTCATGACTCATGATTCGATTTATGATTCTATGATTCATGATTCAATTCATGATTAATGATTCAAGTCATGATTCAATTCATGATTCATGATTCAATTCATGATTCAATTCATGATTCATGATTCTAAGATTCATGAGTCATGATTCATTTTATGATTCAATTCATGATTCATGATTCGATTCATGATTCATGATTCATGATTCAATTTATGATTCATGATTCATGATTCAATTCATGATTCATAATTAATGATATCGATTCATGATTCATGATTCGATTCATGATTCATGATTTTATCCATTATTTAATTCATGATTCATGATTCCTGATTCCATTCATGATTCATGATTCAATTCATGATTCAGTTCATGATTCCTGATTGGAATCATAATTCATGATTTAATTCATGATTCATGATTCAAATTATGATTCATGATTCAATTCGATGGATTCGATTCCTGATTCAATTCATGATTCATGATTCAATCATGATACATAATTCATGATTCATGATTTCAATTCATGATTCATGATTCAATTCATGATTCATGATTTACGATTCATGAATCAATTCATGATTCATGATTCAATTCATGATTCAATTCATGATTCATGATTCAAATTCATGATTCATGATTCATGATTCAATTTATGATTCTTGATTCATGATTCAATTCATGATTTCATGATTCATGTTTCAATTCATGATTCATGATTCGATTCATGATTCTTGATTCATGATTCATGATTCTATTCATGCTTCATGATTAAATTCATGAGTCATGATTCATGTTTTCATTCAATGATTCGATTCATGAATTCAATTCATGATTCATGATTCGTTTTATGATTCATGATTCATTTCATGATTAATGATTCAAGTCATGATTCAATTCATGATTCAATTCATGATTCATGATTCAATTCATGATTCAATTCATGATTCATAATTCGATTCAATGATTCATGATGCGATTTATGATTCTTGATTCATGATTCATGATTTGATTCATGATTCAATTTATGATTCATGATTCATGATTCAATTCATTGATTCATAATTAATGATTCGATTCATGATTCATGATTCAATTCATTATTCTTGATTCATGATTCACGATTCATGAATCAATTCATGATTCATGATTCGATTCATGATTCATGATTCATGATTCAATTTATGATTCTTGATTCATGATTCAAATTCATGATTCATGATTCATGATTCAATTTCATGATTCAATTCATGATTCATGATTCGATTCATGATTCTTGATTCATGATTTATGATTCGATTCATGATTCATGATTCATGATTCTTGATTCAATTCATGAATCATGATTCATGATTCAATTCATGATTCATGATTCAATTCATGATTCAATTCATGATCATGATTCTTGATTCATGATTTATGATTCGATTCATGATTCATGATTCATGATTCTTGATTCAATTCCTGATTCATGATTCAATTCATGATGTTATGATTTAAATTATGATTCATGATTTATGATTCCATGATTCAATTCATGATTCATGATTCATGATTCAATTAATGATTCATTCTGATTCGATTCATGATTCAATTCATGATTCGATTCATGAATTCAATTCATGACTCAGATTCGATATTCTGTTATAGAATTCGATTGATTCATGAGTCATGATTCAATTCATGATTAATGATTCAAGTACATGATTCAATTCATGATTCATGATTCAATTCATGTTCAATTCATGATTCTATGATTCGATTCATGAGTCCATGATTCATTTTATGATTCAATTCATGATTCATGATTCGATTCATGATTCATGATTCATGATTCAATTTATGATTCATGATTCATGATTCAATTCATGATTCATAATTAATGATTCGTTCATGATTCATGATTCGATTCATGATTCATGATTTTATCCATGATTTAATTCATGATTCATGATTCCTGATTCCATTCATGATTCATGATTCAATTCATGATTCCAGTTCATGATTCCTGATTGGAATCATAATTCATGATTTAATTCATGATTCATGATTCTCTCTATTATGATTCATGATTCAATTCATGATTCGAA
>NW_027446310.1:0-65561 GCF_038048845.1 Mixophyes fleayi | reverse complement strand
TGCTTTACAATTGGGAACAAACATTAATAAGACAATACTGGGTAATACATACAGACAGTGTCACTCACCGGACTGTGAGTGCCATTTCCCGTGTGTTCAGGAACCGTGGCCGTCCGCCATCCTGAGGGTCTGCGCATGTGCAGCCCTTATCAAACCTTCAGTACCTGTTGCTTTTAATTGATTGGATGATCACTCAACCCTCCCTATTTAAACCACCTGTGATCATTACCTGGTTGCCTGATCTTGGAGTCTCATTCCCCATGAGCCTCTGAAGGTGTTCCTGTGTTTCCTCGTGTATTCAGCTCCTGCTGATTCCTGTTTTCTGCTATTGTGGTTTCCAGACCACTTCAACTCTCCTGTGTTCATCGTGCCTGCACTCAGCTGATTCCTATCTGCTACTACTACCGGACTCCAGTTCGTTTTCAACTCTCCTGTGTTCATCGTGCCTGCACTCAGCTGATTCCTATCTGCTACTACTACCGGACTCCAGTTCGTCTCAACTCTCCTGTGTTCAGCGTGTCTGCTCTCCGCTGCCTCCGTTACTACTACAGAGTTCCAGATCGTCTCAACTCTCCTGTGTTTATCGTGTCAGCTCTCCGCTGCCTCTGTTACTACTACAGGGTTCCAGACCGCCTCTACTCTCCCGTGTTCAGCGTGCCTTCTCTCCGCTGCCTCCACCACTACTACTGGATACCAGACAGCCTCAACTCTCCCGTGGTTCATCATGTTTCCAGTTTCACTTTACTACTGCTTCCTGAGTATTGCTTCATTGATTCTGGATTACCTGCCGTGCGCTGCACCAACCTGATTACCGCTTCCACCCTCCAGTGGTCTCTCCCTCCTGCCGGCCTTCAGCCGTTCAGGTATCCCTGCACGTCTCTCTGACAGCCTGCTCTCCTGAACCGCGGTATGCATACTTTTCATTGTTTTTGCTTTTGTATTGCATATCCATCTGGACTGAGTTGTGTTCTTCTCCGGAGTCTCCTATCCACTGAAGCTATTGTTACCATTGACTTTGTTTCCTATTGCCTGGATAGCTATTGTGACTTTGTATACTTCAAGCAGCACTTGTCAGTTATTGTTGTATTGTGGATATCAATCGTGGGATCAAGTTCTGTGTGCCCCGTGTATACTCTGCTTTACATTCATCTCCTCGTGCCCCTCCTCACATATATATAGCAGTGATACAACTTGCTCACGCAGACCACTGACTCCTGTTCCCTGTGACACCATTTTTAAGTATCCTCTCACATAAGCAGTGGTACAACTTGCTATACGCAGACCACTGACTTCCCCGTTACCTACTTTCACCTGGACTCCATTCCTTCACTATAGACAGTGGTACAACTTGCTATACGCAGACAGCTGACTCTCACTACCTCCTCGCTACTCCTGGACATTCCTCCTCACTATAGGAGTGGTAGAACTTGCTATATACGCAGACCACTGACTTTCCTCACGTTTACTTGTCCATCTGGTTCCTCGTGTACATACATCTACTCATTACCTGTTGCTGCTAGTCATAGACTTTCCTTGAGCATTCTCTCACCATCTGCTGATTTCTCCTGTTCCGTTGTCACCCTGCTACCAGAGAACCATAGTACCAGCTATATTACTCTGGTAAGTCCATCATCTGGTGATATCCTGGGCAAAAGACTCCTAGTGCCCGTGACAGACAGAGAGGTAAGAGAACCCTGCTCGAAAGCTTACAATCTATAGGACAATGGGAGTTAGAAACACAAGGGCTTGTGCTACATCATATTGCACAATGGACCAGCCAGACTACAAAGGTAAAATTACTGAGTGGGCTGTGTGTGTTGCAGTGTTGGTCAGAAGGTTGTTGTCCTTGCGTTAGCAGTGTAGAGGATGGCAATAGGGTAATCTAGGGAAATTAAGATGATGGTTGAGGAATATCATAACCTTGTCTGAAGAGGTGGGTTTTTCAGTGAACGCTTGAAGGTTTGAAGACTAGAGGAAAGTCTTACTGTGCGAGGGGAGGGAATTCCACAAAGTAGGTGCAGCCCAGAAAAAATCCTGTAACCGAGAATGGGAGGATGTGATGAGAGTGGAGGAGAGACGTAGATCTTGTGCAGAACGGAGGTGTCGAGTAGGGAGATATTTCGAGACAAGTGAGGAAATGTATGTCGGTGCAATTTTGTTGATGGCCTTGTATGTTAGTAGAAGAATTTTATATTGGATTCGTTGAAATACAGGCAGCCAATGTAGAGACTGACAGAGTGGCTCAACAGAGGAATACCGGTTTGTAAGGAAAATCAGTCTAGCCGCTGCGTGCAAAATAGATTGTAGGGGTTCAAGTCTGACTTTGGGAAGACCAGTAAGGAGGGAATTGCAATAGTCGATGCGGGAGATGATGAGTGCATGAATTAATGTTTTTGCGGTGTCTTGTGTCAGATATGTGCGTATTCTGGAAATGTTCTTTAGGTGTATGTAACATGATTTAGATATAGAGTTGATGTGGGAAATAAACGACAGTTGTGAATCAAGGATTACACCTAGGCAACGAGCTTGCGGGGTGGCATTTATGGTCATGTTATCGACAGAAATAGAAATGTCAGGCAGGAAGCTTCTGTTCTTGGGTGGGAATATTATTAATTCAGTTTTTGAAAGATTGAGTTTGAAGTTGGCGAGAAGACATCCAAGATGAAATGGCAGAAAGACAGTCAGTAACGCGAGACAACACAAATGGTGAAAGATCAAGAGAGGATAGATAAAATTTGTGTATCATCCGCATAGAGATGATACTGAAATCCAAAGGAGCCTTATTAGTTTTCCAAGAGAAGTGGTGTAGATAGAGAATAGCAGAGGACCTAGGACTGAGCCTTGTGGAACTCCAACCGATAAAGGAAGCGGAGCAGAGGTTACGTTCTGCTTTACGAGAAAGTTTTTGTAGAGTTTGTGTTACTGTAGTGTGCCATGGTTGGCAATGAATTTTACGCGAAGTATGTAGTGTCGCTGGAGCCACTTGATCCAGAGCAGTTGCTAGGGTTTCATGAAAATGGGGTACTGCCCGATCAGGGGAGGAGAATGTAGAAATTGGGGAGAGAAGGTGTTGGAGAGAGGTGGAAAACTGTTGAAAAATCAATAGCGTTGATATTCCTGCGGGTACGAGGAGGGCTTGGAAGAGTTTGACACCAGGGAGGGTAAAGAACTGGGGGTGAGCGCGTAGCTAATAAGGTGATGATCCGAGAGGGGGAAAGGAGTGTTAAGGAAATTAGAAAACTGGAGCATAGTCTAGAGAAAACAAGATCAAGACAGTGGCCATCCTGACGAGTAGCAGATTCAAATCCACTGGGAGAGGTCAAGTGAGCAGGTTAGAGAGAGTAGTTTGGAAGCAGCATTGGAACGTGGATTATAAATAGGGATGTTGAAATCACCCATGATGATGGTGGGGATATCAGTAGATAAGAAGTGAGGGAGCCATACAAAGAAGTGTTCAAGAAATTGTTGGTGTGGACCAGGGGGGCGGTAGATGACAGCAACACGCATAGAGAATGGGTTAAAAATCCTAATAGCATGTACTTCAAAAGATGTGAATGTGAGTGAAGGGATACTTATAGAACTGTGAATGTGCACTGTGGGGAGAGAAGTAGTCCAACCCCCCCCTCCTTGTCTGCCTCCTGGTCTGGGGGTTTGGGTGAAATGGAGATTCACCCATGTGAAAGGGCTGCAGGTGAGGCAGTGTCTGAATGCGTGAGCCATGTTTCTGTTATTGCTAGAAGGTTGAGGTTGTATGAGAGGAAGAGATCATGTACGGAGGTAAGTTTGTTACAAACAGAGCGTGCATTCCAAAGGGCACATCTAAAGGACTTTGGAAGAGAGGGGAGACAGGTGATGTGTTTGAGGTTTGCCAGATTTCTGTAGTGTTCAGATATATGTGTTTGGGAGAAGTGAGGGGGACCTGGATTAGGTGATATATCACCAGCTTAATAGAAGCAGGGAGGAAGAAAGGTAGGAAAGATGATTGTAAGATGTGTGTCCTTTTAGTTTCTGGCGGCAGGGTGAGGCTGGTAAAGTTATTGAATTTAAATAGCAAAAGAGTTCATGAGTGTTCACTAGAGGTGAGTGAAGTAATGAAGGGGCAATGTGAACAGAAGTGTGTGTTGCAGGATGGGTGAGGGATGATATAGTCCTAAAGATAATGCCATGAAAAGAGAGAAAGAAAAGTATTTTGGCAAGCATTGGGACTAGTAGTCAAATAGCAAAAATGAGGAATTAAAGGAATTGCCTAATTGCAATGTCCAGTGTAATCAGATAAGTAGTGTAGAGCTAGGCTGCAGCAAATGTAGTGTATTCCTGGATGTCTGGATAGTATAAAGTAATGCTGTGGGGAGCCATGTGGGGGAGTGGATGGAAGTGTTTGAATGGAGAGTAATAAAGAGCAGGTAATTGAGTAGCTGAGATTTTTGCAGACTCATGAGAGAGGAGATTGGTTGAAAGACAGTATAATTTCTTGTAAAGGGAGACAAAGCTTAAATAGAATTGAAGTACAGTGGTGAGGATAGGGGACAGAAATAACTGTAGCATGGGTAGGGAGTGGTTGAGCAAGTAGTACAGCAGTCTGATTAAACAGAGTCGATTTTGCATTGAAAACAAACTGACAAATAGAACAAACTTTCATGAGATGAGAGGAAAATGAGATCAGAGTCCAAAACAGTCCTCATGTTGCATGGAGCTTGTAGCCAGAGTGAGTTGAAAACATCAGAGGTAGAATATGGAATTTCAGGTGAATACTGACTGTTGTCCTTTTGAAGCTGTGTTAATAGGCAGAATGTTCTTCTCCTGTTTCCTCCAGTGTAACTCCGGTATAACTCCGAATTGTGCTGTTTAAATTTTTTTGTTTCACACATGTATCTATACACTTAGAGCTATACACACTAACTAAGCAGCCATCACTGGCTTTGCAGCCATTCTACTATGAATATATCTGCTTAAAAGACTCATGTGATCAGAGTACTTCAATCAAGCCCTCAATAACCCCCCCCCAACAAACCTTAGCAGTAAAAGGTTTAAACAAACAAACAGTGAAAGGACAACTTGCAATAAGGCTGTAGTAGTAATTACCATTAAAAATAAAACGGCATTTTCTTAATTCGGATCAGACTGTTTGCAATAAGGCAATAAGGCTGTAGTAGTAATTACCATTAAAAATAAAACAGCATTTTCTTAATTCGGATCAGACTGTTTGCAATAAGGCAATAAGGCTGTAGTAGTAATTACCATTAAAAATAAAACGGCATTTTCTTAATTCAGGTCAGACTGTTTGCAATAAGGCAATAAGGCTGTAGTAGTAATTACCTGTTGATGAAAGAGAGGAAGCAGAGAATAGACACTTCTTCACTTTTTGTTTCACACATGTATCTATACACTTAGAGCTATACACACTAACTAAGCAGCCATCACTGGCTTTGCAGCCATTCATTTCAACATTCATCATTCATCATTCATCATTCATCATGTCATCATTCATCATTCATTTCATCATTCATCAGTCATAATTCATCATTCATTTCATCATTCATCATTCTTTTCATCATTAATCATTCATTTCATTATTTATCATTCATCATTCAATTCATCATTAATAATTCATTTCATCATTCATTATTCATCATTCATCCTTAATTTCATCATTCATCATTAATTTCATCATTCATCATTCATCATTAATCATTCATTTCATCATTCATCATTCATTTCATCATTCATCATTCATTTCATCATTCATCATTAATTTCATCATTCATCATTCATCATTAATCATTCATTTCATCATTCTCCATTCATAATTCATCATTCATCATTAATTTCATCATTCATCATTAATTTCATCATTCATCATTCATCATCCATTTCATCATTTATCATTCATTTCATCAATCATTATTCATCATTAATCATTCATTTCATCATTCATCATTCATTTCATCATTCATCATTCATAATTCATCATTCATCATTCATTTCATCATTCATCATTCATTTCATCATTCATCATTCATTTCATCATTCATCATGCATCATTCATTTCATCATTCATCATTCATAAGTCATTATTCATTTCATCAGTCATCATTCATTTCATCATTCATCATTCATCATTAATTTCATCATTCAATTCATCATTCATCATTCATCATTAATTTCATCATTCATTTCATCATTATTTAGTCATCATTCTTCATTCATTTCATTATTCATCATTCTTATCATCATTCATCATTCATTTCATCATTCATCATTCATTTCATCATTCATCATTCTTTTCATCATTCATCTTTCATCATTCATTATTCATCATTCATTTCATCATTCAGCATTCATTTCATAATTCATTATTCATCATTAATTTCATCATTCATCATTTATCTTTCATTTCATCATACATCATTCATTTTATCATTCATCATTCATAATTTATTTAATCATTTATTATTCATAATTCATCATTCATCATTGATTTCATCATTCATAATTCATAATTCATAATTCATTTCATCATTCATTATTCATCATTCATTTCATCATTCATCATTCATCTATCATTTCATCATTCATCATTCTTTTCATCATTCATCATTCATTTCATTATTCATCATCTTTCGTGTCATCATTCATCATTCATTTCATCATTCATTATTCATCATTCATCATTCATCATTTATTTCATCATTCATCAATCATCATTCACTTCGTCATTCATCATTCATTTCATCATTCATCATTCCTCATTCATCATTCATTTTATAATTCATCATTCAATATTCATAATTAATCATTCATTTCATCATTCATCATTCATTTCATCATTCATCATTTATTTCATCATTCATCAGTCATCATTCATCATTCATTTCATCATTCATCATTCATTTCATCATTCATTATTCATCATTCATCATTCATTTTATCATTCATCATTCATTTCTTCATTCATTATTTATCATTCATTTCATCATTCATCATTCATAATTCATCATTCATCATTTATTTCATCATTCATAATTCATCATTCATTTCATCATTCATCATTCATTCATTTCATCATTCATTTCATCATTCTTAATTAATTCATTTCATCATTCATCATTCATCATTCATCATTCATTTCATCATTTATCATTTATCATTCATTTTATCATTCATTATTCATCAATAATTTCATCATTCATCATTGTTTTCATCATCCATCATTTATTACATCATTCATCATTCATCATTTATTTCATCATTCTTCATTCATCATTTATTTTTCATTGAATCATGAATCATGAATCGAATCATGAATTAAGAATCATGAATCATGAATTGAATCATGAAGTGAATCATGAGTCATGAATTAAAACATGAATCATGAATTGAATCATGAATTAAAACATGAATCATGAGTTAAATCATGAATCATGAATTATGAATTGAATCTTGAATCATGAATCGAATCATGAATCATGATTCGAATCAAGAATCATGAATTGAATCATGAATCGAATCATGAATCATGAATCAAATCATGAATCATGAATCGAATCATGAATCAGGAATCGAATCATCAATCATAAATCATGAATTGAATCATGAATTAAGAATCATGAATCAAGAATTAAATCATGAATCATGAATTATGAATTGAATCATGAATTGAATCATGAATTATGAATTATGAATCGAATCATGAATCATGATTCGAATCAAGAATCATGAATCGAATCATGAAACGAATCATGAATCATGAATCAATTCATGAATCGAATCATGAATCAGGAATCATGAATCGAATCATGAATCGAATCATCAATCATGAATCATAAATTGAATCATGAATTAAGAATCATGAATCATGAATTGAATCATGAATCATAAATTGAATCATGATTCATGAATCATGAATTAAGAATCATGAATCATGAATTGAATCATGAATCATGAATTGAATCATGAATCATAAATTGAATCATGATTCATGAATCATGAATTGAATCATGAATCATGAATTGAATCATGTATTGAATCATGATTCATGAATCATGAATTGAATCATGAATCATGAATTGAATCATGTATTGAATCATGATTCATGAATCATGAATTGAATCATGAATCATGAATTGAATCATGAATGATGAATCGAATCATGAATTGAATCATGAATCATAAATCATGAATTGAATCATGAATCATGAATTGGATTATAAATCAAGAATTGAATCATGAATCATAATTCGTGAATCGAATCATGAATTTAATCATGAATAATGAATCATGCATTGAATCATGAATAATGAATTGAGACATGAATCATGAATTGAATTATGAATTGAATCAATAATTGAATCATGAATTGAAACATGAATCATGAATCGAATCATGAATCATGAATTTAAACAGGAATCATGAATCATGAAATTAATCATGAAATGAATCATGAATCATGAATTGAATCATGAATCACGAATTGAATCATGAATCATGAATTGAATCATGGATCATATATCGAATCATGAATCATGAATCATGAATTGAATCATGAATCATGAATCATCATTGGATTATTTATCATGAAACATGAATCGAATCATGAATCATGAATTGAATCATGAATCATGAATCATGAATTGTATCATGAATCATGAATCATGAATCATGAATCATGAATTGTATCATGAATCATGAATCATGAATCATGAATTGAATCATGAATCATGAATCATGAATTGTATTATGAATCATGAATTGAATCATGAATCATGAATTGAATCATGAATCATGAATCATATCATGAATCATGAATTGAATCATGAATCATGAATCATGAATTGAATCATGAATCATGAATCATGAAATAAATCATGAATTGAATCAAGATTCATGAACCATGAATTGAATCATGAAATAAATCATGAATCATGAATTGAATCATAAATCATGAATCATGAATTGAATCATGAATCGAATCATGAATCATGAATCAATAATTGAATCATGAATCATGAATCGAATCATGAATCATGAATTGAATCATAAATCATGAATCATGAATTGAATCATGAATCGAATCATGAATCATGAATCGAATCATGAATCATGAATCGAATCATGAATCATGAATCGAATCATGAATTAAGAATCATGAATCATAAATTGAATCATGAATTGAATCATGAGTCATGAATTAAAACATGAATCATGAATTGAATCATGAATTAAAACATGAATCATGAATTAAATCATGAATCATGAATTATGAATTGAATCTTGAATCATGAATCCAATCATGAATTATGAATTATGAATCGAATCATGAATCATGAATTAAAACATGAATCATGAATTGAATCATGAATTAAAACATGAATCATGAATTAAATCATGAATCATGAATTATGAATTGAATCTTGAATTATGAATCCAATCATGAATTATGAATTATGAATCCAATCATGAATCATGATTCGAATCAAGAATTATGAATCGAATCATGAATCATGAATCAAATCATGAATCATGAATCGAATCATGAATCAGGAATCATGAATCGAATCATCAATCATGAATCATGAATTGAATCATGAATTAAGAATCATGAATCATTAATTGAATCATGAATCATAAATTGAATCATGATTCATGAATCATGAATTCGATCATGAATCATGAATCATGAATTGAATCATGAATCATTAATTGAATCATGAATCATGAATTGAATTATGAATCATGAATTGAATCATAAATCGAATCATGAATCATGAATCATGAATTGAATCATGAATCATGAATCATGAATTGAATCATGAATCATGAATTGAATCATGAATCATGAATCATGAATCGTGAATCGAATCATGAATTTAATCATGAATTATGAATCATGAATTGAATCATGAATCATGAATTGAATCATGAATTGAATCATGAGTCATGAATTAAAACATGAATCATGAATTGAATCATGAATTAAAACATGAATCATGAATTAAATCATGAATCATGAATTATGAATTGAATCTTGAATCATGAATCGAATCATGAATCATGATTCGAATCAAGAATCATGAATCGAATCATGAATCATGAATCAAATCATGAATCATGAATCAAATCATGAATCAGGAATCATGAATCGAATCATGAATCATGAATCAAATCATCAATCATGAATCATGAATTGAATCATGAATTAAGAATCATGAATCATGAATTAAATCATGAATCATGAATTATGAATTGAATCTTGAATCATGAATTGAATCATGAATTATAAATTATGAATCAAATCATGAATCATGATTCGAATCAAGAATCATGAATCGAATCATGAATCGAATCATGAATCATGAATCAAATCATGAATCAAATCATGAATCAGGAATCATGAATCGAATCATGAATCATGAATCGAATCATCAATCATGAATCATGAATTGAATCATGAATTAAGAATCATGAATCATGAATTGAATCATGAATCATGAATTGAATCATGAATCATAAATTGAATCATGAATCACGAATCATGAATTGAATCATGAATCATGAATTGAATCATGAATCATGAATTGAATCATGAATCATGAATTGAATCATGAATCATGAATCATGAATTTAATCATGAATTGAATCATGATTCATGATTCATGAATTGAATCATGAATCATGAATTGAATCATGAATCATGAATCGAATCATGAATCATGAATCAAATCATGAATCGAATCATGAATCATGAATCATGAATCGAATCATGAATTTAATCATGAATAATTAATCATGAATTCAATCAGGAATCATGAATCGAATCATGAATCATGAATCATGCATTGAATCATGAATAATGAATTGAGACATGAATCATGAATTGAATTATGAATTGAATCAATAATTGAATCATGAATTGAAACATGAATCATGAATCGAATCATGAGTCATGAATTGAATCAGGAATCATGAAACATGAAATGAATCATGAAATAAATCATGAATCATGAATTGAATCATGAATAACAAATTGAATCATGAATCATGAATTGAATCATGGATCATATATCGAATCATGAATCATGAATTGAATCATGAATCATGAATCATGAATTGAATTATAAATCATGAAACATGAATCGAATCATGAATCATGAATTGAATCATGAATCATGAATCATGAATTGTATCATGAATCATGAATCATGAATCATGAATCATGAATTGTATCATGAATCATGAATCATGAATTGAATCATGAATTATGAATCATGAATTGTATCATGAATCATGAATTGAATCATGAATCACAAATTGAATCATGAATCATGAATTGAATCATGGATCATATATAGAATCATGAATCATGAATTGAATCATGAATCATGAATCATGAATTGAATTATAAATCATGAAACATGAATCGAATCATGAATCATGAGTCATGTATCGAATCATGAATCATGAATTGTATCATGAATCATGAATCATAAATTGAATCATGAATCATGAATCATGAATCATGAATCATAAATCGAATCATGAATTGAATCATGAATCGAATCATTAATTGAATCATGAATCATGAATCATGAATTGAATCATGAATCATGATTTATTATTTGAATCATGAATCATGAATCATGAATCGAATCATGAATCATGAATCGAATCATGAATCATGAATCGAATCATGAATTAAGAATCATGAATCAAGAATTGAATCATGAATTGAATCATGAGTCATAAATTAAAACATGAATCATGAATTGAATCATGAATTAAAACATGAATCATGAATTAAATCATGAATCATGAATTAAATCATGAATCATGAATTATCAATTGAATCTTTAATCATGAATCGAATCATGAATTATGAATTATGAATCGAAACATAAATCATGATTCGAATCAAGAATCATGAATCGAATCATGAATCGAATCATGAATTGAATCATGAATCATGAATCATGAATTGAATCATGAATTGAATCATGAATCATGAATTGAATCATAAATCATGAATCATGAATCGAATCATGAATCATGAATCATGAATCGAATCATGAAACATAAATTGAATCATAAATCATGAATCATGAATTGAATCATGAATCGAATCATGAATCATGAATCGAATCATGAATCATGAATCGAATCATGAATTAAGAATCATGAATCATGCATTGAATCATGAATTGAATCATGAGTCATGAATTAAAACATGAATTATGAATTGAATCATGAAATAAAACATGAATCATGAATTAAATCATGAATCATGAATTAAATCATGAATCATGAATTAAATCATGAATCATGAATTATCAATTGAATCTTTAATCATGAATCGAATCATGAATTATGAATTATGAATCGAAACATAAATCATGATTCGAATCAAGAATCATGAATCGAATCATGAATCGAATCATGAATTGAATCATGAATCATGAATCATGAATTGAATCATGAATTGAATCATGAATCATGAATTGAATCATAAATCATGAATCATGAATTGAATCATGAATCATGAATCATGAATCATGAATCGAATCATGAATCATGAATCATGAATCGAATCATGAAACATAAATTGAATCATAAATCATGAATCATGAATCGAATCATGAATCATGAATCGAATCATGAATCGAATCATGAATTAAGAATCATGAATCATGCATTGAATCATGAATTGAATCATGAGTCATGAATTAAAACATGAATTATGAATTGAATCATGAAATAAAACATGAATCATGAATTAAATCATGAATCATGAATTATGATTCGAATCAAGAATCATGAATCGAATCATAAATCGAATCATGAATCGAATCATGAATCATGAATCAAATCATGAATCATGAATCGAATCATGAATCAGGAATCATGAATCGAATCATGAATCATGAATCGAATCATCAATCATGAATCATGAATTGAATCATGAATTAAGAATCATGAATCATGAATTGAATCATGAATCATGAATTGAATCCAGAATCATAAATTGAATCATGGTTCATGAATCATGAATTGAATCATGAATATTGAATTATAAATCATGAATTGAATCATGAATTGAATCATGATTCATGAATCATGAATTAAATCATGAATCATGAATTGAATCATGAATCATGAATCATGAATCGAATCATCAATTGAATCAAGAATCATGAATCATGAATTGAATCATGAATCATGAATTGAATCATGAATCATGAATCGTGAATCATGAATCGAATCATAAATTGAATCATGAATCATGAATCAAATCATCAATCATGAATCATGAATTGAATCATGAATTAAGAATCATGAATCATGAATTAAATCATGAATCATGAATTATGAATTGAATCTTGAATCATGAATTGAATCATGAATTATAAATTATGAATCAAATCATGAATCATGATTCGAATCAAGAATCATGAATCGAATCATGAATCGAATCATGAATCATGAATCAAATCATGAATCAAATCATGAATCAGGAATCATGAATCGAATCATGAATCATGAATCGAATCATCAATCATGAATCATGAATTGAATCATGAATTAAGAATCATGAATCATGAATTGAATCATGAATCATGAATTGAATCATGAATCATAAATTGAATCATGAATCATGAATCATGAATTGAATCATGAATCATGAATTGAATCATGAATCATGAATTGAATCATGAATCATGAATCATGAATTTAATCATGAATTGAATCATGATTCATGATTCATGAATTGAATCATGAATCATGAATTGAATCATGAATCATGAATCATGAATCATGAATCAAATCATAAATTGAATCATGAATCATGAATCGAATCATGAATCATGAATCATGAATCGAATCATGAATTTAATCATGAATAATTAATCATGAATTCAATCAGGAATCATGAATCGAATCATGAATCATGAATCATGCATTGAATCATGAATAATGAATTGAGACATGAATCATGAATTGAATTATGAATTGAATCAATAATTGAATCATGAATTGAAACATGAATCATGAATCGAATCATGAGTCATGAATTGAATCAGGAATCATGAAACATGAAATGAATCATGAAATAAATCATGAATCATGAATTGAATCATGAATAACAAATTGAATCATGAATCATGAATTGAATCATGGATCATATATCGAATCATGAATCATGAATTGAATCATGAATCATGAATCATGAATTGAATTATAAATCATGAAACATGAATCGAATCATGAATCATGAATTGAATCATGAATCATGAATCATGAATTGTATCATGAATCATGAATCATGAATCATGAATCATGAATTGTATCATGAATCATGAATCATGAATTGAATCATGAATTATAAATCATGAATTGTATCATGAATCATGAATTAAATCATGAATCACAAATTGAATCATGAATCATGAATTGAATCATGGATCATATATAGAATCATGAATCATGAATTGAATCATGAATCATGAATCATGAATTGAATTATAAATCATGAAACATGAATCGAATCATGAATCATGAGTCATGTATCGAATCATGAATCATGAATTGTATCATGAATCATGAATCATAAATTGAATCATGAATCATGAATCATGAATCATAAATCGAATCATGAATTGAATCATGAATCGAATCATGAATTGAATCATGAATCATGAATCATGAATTGAATCATGAATCATGATTTATTATTTGAATCATGAATCATGAATCGAATCATGAATCATGAATCGAATCATGAATCATGAATCGAATCATGAATTAAGAATCATGAATCAAGAATTGAATCATGAATTGAATCATGAGTCATAAATTAAAACATGAATCATGAATTGAATCATGAATTAAAACATGAATCATGAATTAAATCATGAATCATGAATTATCAATTGAATCTTTAATCATGAATCGAATCATGAATTATGAATTATGAATCGAAACATAAATCATGATTCGAATCAAGAATCATGAATCGAATCATGAATCGAATCATGAATTGAATCATGAATCATGAATTGAATCATGAATCATGAATTGAATCATAAATCATGAACCATGAATTGAATCATGAATCATGAATCATGAATCGAATCATGAATCATGAATCATGAATCGAATCATGAAACATAAATTGAATCATAAATCATGAATCATGAATTGAATCATGAATCGAATCATGAATCATGAATCGAATCATGAATCATGAATCGAATCATGAATTAAGAATCATGAATCATGCATTGAATCATGAATTGAATCATGAGTCATGAATTAAAACATGAATTATGAATTGAATCATGAAATAAAACATGAATCATGAATTAAATCATGAATCATGAATTATGAATTGAATCTTGAATCATGAATCGAATCATGAATTATGAATCGAATCATGAATCATGATTCGAATCAAGAATCATGAATCGAATCATGAATCGAATCATGAATCATGAATCAAATCATGAATCATGAATCGAATCATGAATCAGGAATCATGAATCAAATCATGAATCATGAATCGAATCATCAATCATGAATCATGAATTGAATCATGAATTAAGAATCATGAATCATGAATTGAATCACGAATCATGAATTGAATCCAGAATCATAAATTGAATCATGGTTCATGAATCATGAATTGAATCATGAATCATGAATTGAATTATAAATCATGAATTGAATCATGAATTGAATCATGATTCATGAATCATGAATTAAATCATGAATCATGAATTGAATCATGAATCATGAATCATGAATCATGAATCGAATCATCATTTGAATCATGAATCATGAATCATGAATTGAATCATGAATCATGAATTGAATCATGAATCATGAATCGTGAATCATGAATCGAATCATAAATTGAATCATGAATCATGAATCATGAATCGAATCATGAATTGAATCATGAATCATGAATCATGAATTGAATCATGAATCATAAATCGAATCATTAATCATGAATCATGAATTGAATCATGAATCATGAATCATGAATTGAATCATGAATCATGAATTGAATCATGAATCATGAATCATGAATCGTGAATCAAATCATGAATTTAATCATGAATTATGAATCATGAATTGAATCATGAATCATGAATCATGCATTGAATCATGAATAATGAATCATGAATTTAATCATGAATCATGAATTGAATCAGGAATCATGAATCATGAAATGAATAATGAAATGAATCATGAATCATGAATTGAATCATGAATCACGGATTGAATCATGAATCATGAATTGAATCATGGATCATATATCGAATCATGAATCATGAATCATGAATTGAATCATGAATTGAATTATAAATCATGAAACATGAATCGAATCATGAATCATGAATCATGAATTGAATCATGAATTAAATCATGAATCATGAATTTATGAATCGAATCATGAATCATTAATTGAATCATGAATCATGAATTGAATCATGAATCATAAATCATGAATCGAATCATGAATCATGAAATAAATCATTAATTGAATCAAGATTCATGAACCATGAATTGAATCATGAAATAAATCATGAATCATGAATTGAATCATAAATCATGAATCATAAATCATGAATCGGATCATGAATCATGAATCAAGAATTGAATCATGAATCATGAATCATGAATCGAATCATGAACCATGAAATGAATCATGAATCATGAATTGAATCATAAATTATGAATCATGAATCATGAATCGAATCATGAATCATGAATAATGAATCGAATCATGAATTGAATCATGAATCATGAATCATAATTTGAATCATAAATCATGAATCGAATCATAATTTGAATCATGAATCATGAATCGAATCATGAATCATGAATTGAATCATCAATCATGAATCATGAATTGAATCATGAATCATGAATTGAATCATGAATCATGAATCATGAATCATAAATCGAATCATGAATTGAATCATGAATCGAATTATTAATTGAATAATGAATCATGAATCATGAATTGAATCATGAATCATGAATCAAATCATGAATCATGAATCGAATCATGAATTAAGAATCATGAATCATGAATTGAATCATGAATTAAATCATGAATCATGAGTTATCAATTGAATCTTTAATCATGAATCGAATCATGAATTATGAATTATGAATCGAATCATGAATCATGATTCGAATCAAGAATCATGAATCGAATCATGAATCGAATCATGAATCGAATCATGAATCGAATCATGAATCATGAATCAAATCATGAATCATGAATCGAATCATGAATCAGGAATCATGAATCGAATCATGAATCATGAATCGAATCATAAATCATGAATCATGAATTGAATCATGAATCATGAATCATGAATCATGAATCATGAATCGAATCATCAATTGAATCATGAATCATGAATCATGAATTGAATCATGAATCATGAATTGAATCATGAATCATGAATCATGAATCATGAATCAAATCATCAATTGAATCATGAATCATGAATCATGAATTGAATCATGAATCATAAATCGAATCATTAATCATGAATCATGAATTGAATCATGAATCATGAACCATGAATTGAATCATGAATCATGAATTGAATCATGAATCATGAATCGTGAATCAAATCATGAATTTAATCATGAATTATGCATCATGAATTGAATCATGAATCATGAATCATGAATTGAATCATGAATCATAAATCGAATCATTAATCATGAATCATGAATCGAATCATAAATCATGAATCATGAATTGAATCATGAATCATGAATCATGAATCATGAATCATGAATCGAATCATCAATTGAATCATGAATCATGAATTGAATCATGAATCATGAATTGAATCATGAATCATGAATCATGAATCAAATCATCAATTGAATCATGAATCATGAATCATGAATTGAATCATGAATCATAAATCGAATCATTAATCATGAATCATGAATTGAATCATGAATCATGAATCATGAATTGAATCATGAATCATGAATTGAATCATGAATCATGAATCATGAATCGTGAATCAAATCATAAATTTAATCATGAATTATGCATCATGAATTGAATCATGAATCATGAATCATGCATTGAATCATGAATAATGAATCATGAATTGAATCATGAATCATGAATTGAATTATGAATTGAATCAATAATTGAATCATGAATTGAAACATGAATCATGAATCTAATCATGAATCATGAATTGAATCAGGAATCATGAATCATGAAATGAATCATGAATCATGAATTGAATCATGAATCACGGATTGAATCATGAATCATGAATTGAATCATGGATCATATATCGAATCATGAATCATGAATCATGAATTGAATCATGAATCATGAATCATGAATTGAATTATAAATCATGAAACATGAATCGAATCATGAATCATGAATCATGAATTGAATCATGAATTAAGAATCATGAATCATGAATTAAATCATGAATCATGAATTATGAATTGAATCTTGAATCATGAATTGAATCATGAATTATAAATTATGAATCAAATCATGAATCATGATTCGAATCAAGAATCATGAATCGAATCATGAATCGAATCATGAATCAAATCATGAATCAAATCATGAATCAGGAATCATGAATCGAATCATGAATCATGAATCGAATCATCAATCATGAATCATGAATTGAATCATGAATTAAGAATCATGAATCATGAATTGAATCATGAATCATGAATTGAATCATGAATCATAAATTGAATCATGAATCATGAATCATGAATTGAATCATGAATCATGAATTGAATCATGAATCATGAATTGAATCATGAATCATGAATCATGAATCATGAATTTAATCATGAATTGAATCATGATTCATGATTCATGAATTGAATCATGAATCATGAATTGAATCATGATTCATGATTCATGAATTGAATCATGAATCATGAATTGAATCATGAATCATGAATCATGAATCAAATCATAAATTGAATCATGAATCATGAATCGAATCATGAATCAGGAATCATGAATCGAATCATGAATCATGAATCGAATCATCAATCATGAATCATGAATTGAATCATGAATTAAGAATCATGAATCATGAATTGAATCATGAATCATGAATTGAATCATGAATCATAAATTGAATCATGAATCATGAATCATGAATTGAATCATGAATCATGAATTGAATCATGAATCATGAATCGTGAATCAAATCATGAATTTAATCATGAATTATGCATCATGAATTGAATCATGAATCATGAATCATGAATTGAATCATGAATCATAAATCGAATCATTAATCATGAATCATGAATCGAATCATAAATCATGAATCATGAATTGAATCATGAATCATGAATCATGAATCATGAATCATGAATCGAATCATCAATTGAATCATGAATCATGAATTGAATCATGAATCATGAATTGAATCATGAATCATGAATCATGAATCAAATCATCAATTGAATCATGAATCATGAATCATGAATTGAATCATGAATCATAAATCGAATCATTAATCATGAATCATGAATTGAATCATGAATCATGAATCATGAATTGAATCATGAATCATGAATTGAATCATGAATCATGAATCATGAATCGTGAATCAAATCATAAATTTAATCATGAATTATGCATCATGAATTGAATCATGAATCATGAATCATGCATTGAATCATGAATAATGAATCATGAATTGAATCATGAATCATGAATTGAATTATGAATTGAATCAATAATTGAATCATGAATTGAAACATGAATCATGAATCTAATCATGAATCATGAATTGAATCAGGAATCATGAATCATGAAATGAATCATGAATCATGAATTGAATCATGAATCACGGATTGAATCATGAATCATGAATTGAATCATGGATCATATATCGAATCATGAATCATGAATCATGAATTGAATCATGAATCATGAATCATGAATTGAATTATAAATCATGAAACATGAATCGAATCATGAATCATGAATCATGAATTGAATCATGAATTAAGAATCATGAATCATGAATTAAATCATGAATCATGAATTATGAATTGAATCTTGAATCATGAATTGAATCATGAATTATAAATTATGAATCAAATCATGAATCATGATTCGAATCAAGAATCATGAATCGAATCATGAATCGAATCATGAATCAAATCATGAATCAAATCATGAATCAGGAATCATGAATCGAATCATGAATCATGAATCGAATCATCAATCATGAATCATGAATTGAATCATGAATTAAGAATCATGAATCATGAATTGAATCATGAATCATGAATTGAATCATGAATCATAAATTGAATCATGAATCATGAATCATGAATTGAATCATGAATCATGAATTGAATCATGAATCATGAATTGAATCATGAATCATGAATCATGAATCATGAATTTAATCATGAATTGAATCATGATTCATGATTCATGAATTGAATCATGAATCATGAATTGAATCATGATTCATGATTCATGAATTGAATCATGAATCATGAATTGAATCATGAATCATGAATCATGAATCAAATCATAAATTGAATCATGAATCATGAATCGAATCATGAATCAGGAATCATGAATCGAATCATGAATCATGAATCGAATCATCAATCATGAATCATGAATTGAATCATGAATTAAGAATCATGAATCATGAATTGAATCATGAATCATGAATTGAATCATGAATCATAAATTGAATCATGAATCATGAATCATGAATTGAATCATGAATAATGAATTGAGACATGAATCATGAATTGAATTATGAATTGAATCAATAATTGAATCATGAATTGAAACATGAATCATGAATCGAATCATGAGTCATGAATTGAATCAGGAATCATGAAACATGAAATGAATCATGAAATAAATCATGAATCATGAATTGAATCATGAATAACAAATTGAATCATGAATCATGAATTGAATCATGGATCATATATCGAATCATGAATCATGAATTGAATCATGAATCATGAATCATGAATTGAATTATAAATCATGAAACATGAATCGAATCATGAATCATGAATTGAATCATGAATCATGAATCATGAATTGTATCATGAATCATGAATCATGAATTGTATCATGAATCATGAATCATGAATTGAATCATGAATTATGAATCATGAATTGTATCATGAATTATGAATTGAATCATGAATCACAAATTGAATCATGAATCATGAATTGAATCATGGATCATATATAGAATCATGAATCATGAATTGAATCATGAATCATGAATCATGAATTGAATTATAAATCATGAAACATGAATCGAATCATGAATCATGAGTCATGTATCGAATCATGAATCATGAATTGTATCATGAATCATGAATCATAAATTGAATCATGAATTGAATTATGAATCATGAATTGAATCATGAATCATGAATCATGAATCATAAATCGAATCATGAATTGAATCATGAATCGAATCATTAATTGAATCATGAATCATGAATCATGAATTGAATCATGAATCATGATTTATTATTTGAATCATGAATCATGAATCATGAATCGAATCATGAATCATGAATCGAATCATGAATCATGAATCGAATCATGAATTAAGAATCATGAATCAAGAATTGAATCATGAATTGAATCATGAGTCATAAATTAAAACATGAATCATGAATTGAATCATGAATTAAAACATGAATCATGAATTAAATCATGAATCATGAATTAAATCATGAATCATGAATTATCAATTGAATCTTTAATCATGAATCGAATCATGAATTATGAATTATGAATCGAAACATAAATCATGATTCGAATCAAGAATCATGAATCGAATCATGAATCGAATCATGAATTGAATCATGAATCATGACTCATGAATTGAATCATGAATTGAATCATGAATCATGAATTGAATCATAAATCATGAATCATGAATTGAATCATGAATCATGAATCATAATTCATGAATCGAATCATGAATCATGAATCATGAATCGAATCATGAAACATAAATTGAATCATAAATCATGAATCATGAATTGAATCATGAATCGAATCATGAATCATGAATCGAATCATGAATCATGAATCGAATCATGAATTAAGAATCATGAATCATGCATTGAATCATGAATTGAATCATGAGTCATGAATTAAAACATGAATTATGAATTGAATCATGAAATAAAACATGAATCATGAATTAAATCATGAATCATGAATTATGAATTGAATCTTGAATCATGAATCGAATTATGAATTATGAATCGAATCATGAATCATGATTCGAATCAAGAATCATGAATCGAATCATAAATCGAATCATGAATCGAATCATGAATCATGAATCAAATCATGAATCATGAATCGAATCATGAATCAGGAATCATGAATCGAATCATGAATCATGAATCAAATCATCAATCATGAATCATGAATTGAATCATGAATTAAGAATCATGAATCATGAATTGAATCCAGAATCATGAATTGAATCCAGAATCATAAATTGAATCATGGTTCATGAATCATGAATTGAATCATGAATCATGAATTGAATTATAAATCATGAATTGAATCATGAATTGAATCATGATTCATGAATCATGAATTAAATCATGAATCATGAATTGAATCATGAATCATGAATCATGAATCGAATCATCAATTGAATCATGAATCATGAATCATGAATTGAATCATGAATCATGAATTGAATCATGAATCATGAATCGTGAATCATGAATCGAATCATAAATTGAATCATGAATCATGAATCATGAATCGAATCATCAATTGAATCATGAATCATGAATCATGAATTGAATCATGAATCATAAATCGAATCATTAATCATGAATCATGAATTGAATCATGAATCATGAAGTGAATCATGAATCATGAATTGAATCATGAATCATGAATCATGAATCGTGAATCAAATCATGAATTTAATCATGAATTATGAATCATGAATTGAATCATGAATCATGAATCATGCATTGAATCATGAATAATGAATCATGAATTTAATCATGAATCATGAATTAAATTATGAATTGAATCAATAATTGAATCATGAATTGAAACATGAATCATGAATCTAATCATGAATCATGAATTGAATCAGGAATCATAAATCATGAAATGAATAATGAAATGAATCATGAATCATGAATTGAATCATGAATCACGGATTGAATCATGAATCATGAATTGAATCATGGATCATATATCGAATCATGAATCATGAATCATGAATTGAATCATGAATTGAATTATAAATCATGAAACATGAATCGAATCATGAATCATGAATCATGAATTGAATCATGAATTAAATCATGAATCATGAATTTATGAATCGAATCATGAATCATTAATTGAATCATGAATCATGAATTGAATCATGAATCATGAATCATGAATCGAATCATGAATCATGAAATAAATCATTAATTGAATCAAGATTCATGAACCATGAATTGAATCATGAAATAAATCATGAATCATGAATTGAATCATAAATCATGAATCATAAATCATGAATCAGATCATGAATCATGAATCAAGAATTGAATCATGAATCATGAATCATGAATCGAATCATGAACCATGAAATGAATCATGAATCATGAATTGAATCATAAATTATGAATCATGAATCATGAATCGAATCATGAATCATGAATAATGAATCGAATCATGAATTGAATCATGAATCATGAATCATAATTTGAATCATAAATCATGAATCGAATCATAATTTGAATCATGAATCGAATCATGAATCATGAATTGAATCATGAATCATGAATCATGAATTGAATCATGAATTGAATCATGAATCATGAATCATGAATCATAAATCGAATCATGAATTGAATCATGAATCGAATTATTAATTGAATAATGAATCATGAATCATGAATTGAATCATGAATCATGAATCAAATCATGAATCATGAATCGAATCATGAATTAAGAATCATGAATCATGAATCGAATCATGAATTATGAATTATGAATCGAATCATGAATCATGATTCGAATCAAGAATCATGAATCGAATCATGAATCGAATCATGAATCGAATCATGAATCATGAATCAAATCATGAATCATGAATCGAATCATGAATCAGGAATCATGAATCGAATCATGAATCATGATTTGAATCATAAATCATGAATCATGAATTGAATCATGAATCATGAATCATGAATCATGAATCGAATCATCAATTGAATCATGAATCATGAATCATGAATTGAATCATGAATCATGAATTGAATCATGAATCATGAATCATGAATCAAATCATCAATTGAATCATGAATCATGAATCATGAATTGAATCATGAATCATAAATCGAATCATTAATCATGAATCATGAATTGAATCATGAATCATGAATCATGAATTGAATCATGAATCATGAATTGAATCATGAATCATGAATCATGAATCGTGAATCAAATCATGAATTTAATCATGAATTATGCATCATGAATTGAATCATGAATCATGAATTGAATCATGAATCATAAATCGAATCATTAATCATGAATCATGAATCGAATCATAAATCATGAATCATGAATTGAATCATGAATCATGAATCATGAATCATGAATCGAATCATCAATTGAATCATGAATCATGAATCATGAATTGAATCATGAATCATGAATTGAATCATGAATCATGAATCATGAATCATGAATCAAATCATCAATTGAATCATGAATCATGAATCATGAATTGAATCATGAATCATAAATCGAATCATTAATCATGAATCATGAATTGAATCATGAATCATGAATCATGAATTGAATCATGAATCATGAATTGAATCATGAATCATGAATCATGAATCGTGAATCAAATCATGAATTTAATCATGAATTATGCATCATGAATTGAATCATGAATCATGAATCATGCATTGAATCATGAATAATGAATCATGAATTGAATCATGAATCATGAATTGAATTATGAATTGAATCAATAATTGAATCATGAATTGAAACATGAATCATGAATCTAATCATGAATCATGAATTGAATCAGGAATCATGAATCATGAAATGAATCATGAATCATGAATTGAATCATGAATCACGGATTGAATCATGAATCATGAATTGAATCATGGATCATATATCGAATCATGAATCATGAATTGAATCATGAATCATGAATCATGAATTGAATTATAAATCATGAAACATGAATCGAATCATGAATCATGAATCATGAATTGAATCATGAATTAAATCATGAATCATGAATTTATGAATCGAATCATGAATCATTAATTGAATCATGAATCATGAATTGAATCATGAATCATGAATCATGAATCGAATCATGAATCATGAAATAAATCATTAATTGAATCAAGATTCATGAACCATGAATTGAATCATAAAATAAATCATGAATCATGAATTGAATCATAAATCATGAATCATAAATCATGAATCGAATCATGAATCATGAATCATGAATCAAGAATTGAATCATGAATCATGAATCGAATCATGAATCATGAAATGAATCATGAATCATGAATTGAATCATGAATTATGAATCATGAATCATGAATCGAATCATGAATCATGAATAATAAATCGAATCATGAATTGAATCATGAATCATGAATCATAATTTGAATCATGAATCATGAATCGAATCATGAATCATGAATTGAATCATGAATTATGAATCATGAATTGAATCATGAATCATGAATTGAATCATGAATCATGAATTGAATCATGAATCATGAATCATGAATCATGAATCATAAATCGAATCATGAATTGAATCATGAATCGAATCATTAATTGAATCATGAATCATGAATCATGAATTGAATCATGAATCATGAATCAAATCATGAATCATTAATCGAATCAGGAATTAAGAATCATGAATCATGAATTGAATCATGAATTAAATCATGAATCATGAATTATCAATTGAATCTTTAATCATGAATCGAATCATGAATTATGAATTATGAATCGAATCATGAATCATGATTCGAATCAAGAATCATGAATCGAATCATGAAAGGAATCATGAATCGAATCATGAATTATGAATCAAATCATGAATCATGAATCGAATCATGAATCGAATCATGAATCATGAATCGAATCATAAATCATGAATCATGAATTGAATCATGAATCATGAATCATGAATCATGAATCGAATCATCAATTGAATCATGAATAATGAATCATGAATTGAATCATGAATCATGAATTGAATCATGAATCATGAATCGAATCATAAATTGAATCATGAATCATGAATCATGAATCGAATCATCAATTGAATCATGAATCATGAATCATGAATTGAATCATGAATCATAAATCGAATCATTAATCATGAATCATGAATTGAATCATGAATCTTGAATCATGAATTGAATCATGAATCATGAATTGAATCATGAATCATGAATCATGAATCGTGAATCAAATCATGAATTTAATCATGAATTATGCATCATGAATTGAATCATGAATCATGCATTGAATCATGAATAATGAATCATGAATTGAATCATGAATCATGAATTGAATTATGAATTGAATCAATAATTGAATCATGAATTGAAACATGAATCATGAATCTAATCATGAATCATGAATTGAATCAGGAATCATGAATCATGAAATGAATCATGAAATGAATCATGAATCATGAATTCAATCATGAATCACGGATTGAATCATGAATCATGAATTGAATCATGAATTAAATCATGAATCATGAATTTATGAATCGAATCATGAATCATTAATTGAATCATGAATCATGAATTGAATCATGAATCATGAATCATGAATCGAATCATGAATCATGAAATAAATCATTAATTGAATCAAGATTCATGAACCATGAATTGAATCATGAAATAAATCATGAATCATGAATTGAATCATAAATCATGATTCATAAATCATGAATCGAATCATGAATCATGAATCAAGAATTGAATCATGAATCATGAATCGAATCATGAATCATGAAATGAATCATGAATCATGAATTGAATCATGAATTATGAATCATGAATCATGAATCGAATCATGAATCATGAATAATAAATCGAATCATGAATTGAATCATGAATCATGAATCATAATTTGAATCATGAATCATGAATCGAATCATGAATCATGAATTGAATCATGTATTATGAATCATGAATTGAATCATGAATCATGATTTGAATCATGAATCATGAATTGAATCATGAATCATGAATCATGAATCATAAATCGAATCATGAATTGAATCATGAATCGAATCATTAATTGAATCATGAATCATAAATCATGAATTGAATCATGAATCATGAATCAAATCATGAATCATTAATCGAATCAGGAATTAAGAATCATGAATCATGAATCGAATCATGAATTATGAATTATGAATCGAATCATGAATCATGATTCGAATCAAGAATCATGAATCGAATCATGAAAGGAATCATGAATCGAATCATGAATCATGAATCAAATCATGAATCATGAATCGAATCATGAATCAGGAATCATGAATCGAATCATGAATCATGAATCGAATCATGAATCATGAATTGAATCATGAATTAAGAATCATGAATCATGAATTGAATCATGAATCATGAATTGAATCATGAATCATAAATTGAATCATGATTCATGAATCATGAATTGAATCATGAATCATGAATTGAATCATGAATCATGAATTGAATCATGAATTGAATCATGATTCATGAATTGAATCATGAATCATGAATCATGAATCATAAATCGAATCATAAATTGAATCATGAATCATGAATCGAATCGTGAATCATGAATCATGAATTGAATCATGAATCATAAATCGAATCGTGAATCATGAATCATGAATTGAATCAAGAATCATAAATCGAATCATGAATCATGAATCATGAATTGAATCATGAATTGAATCATGAATCATGAATCATGAATTGAATCATGAATCATGAATTGAATCATGAATCATGAATCATGAATCATGAATCGTGAATCGAAGCATGAATTTAATCATGAATAATGAATCATGAATTGAATCATGAATCATGAATCGAATCATGAATCATGAATAATGAATCATGAATTGAATCATGAATCATGAATTGAATTATGAATTGAATCAATAATTGAATCATGAATTGAAACATGAATCATGAATTGAATCATGAATCACGAATTGAATCATGAATCATGAAATTGAATCATGGATCATATATCGAATAATGAATCATGAATCATGAATTGAATCATGAATTAAGAATCATGAATCATGAATTGAATCATGAATCATGAATTGAATCCAGAATCATAAATTGAATCATGGTTCATGAATCATGAATTGAATCATGAATCATGAATTGAATTATAAATCTTGAATTGAATCATGAATTGAATCATGATTCATGAATCATGAATTAAATCATGAATCATGAATTGAATCATGAATCATGAATCATGAATCATGAATCGAATCATCAATTAAATCATGAATCATGAATCATGAATCGAATCATCAATTGAATCATGAATCATGAATTGAATCATGAATCATCAATTGAATCATGAATCATGAATCATGAATTGAATCATGAATCATGAATCATGAATTGAATCATGAATCATGAATTGAATCATGAATCATGAATTGAATCATGAATCATAAATCGTGAATCAAATCATGAATTTAATCATGAATCATGAATCATGCATTGAATCATGAATAATGAATCATGAATTGAATCATGAATCATGAATTGAATTATGAATTGAATCAATAATTGAATCATGAATTGAAACATGAATCATGAATCTAATCATGAATCATGAATTGAATCAGGAATCATGAATCATGAAATGAATCATGAATCATGAATTGAATCATGAATCACGGATTGAATCATGAATCATGAATTGAATCATGGATCATATATCGAATCATAAATCATGAATCATCAATTGAATCATGAATCATGAATCATGAATTGAATTATAAATCATGAAACATGAATCGAATCATGAATCATGAATCATGAATTGAATCATGAATCATGAATCATGAATTTATGAATCGAATCATGAATCATTAATTGAATCATGAATCATGAATTGAATCATGAATCATGAATCATGAATCGAATCATGAATCATGAAATAAATCATTAATTGAATCAAGATTCATGAACCATGAATTGAATCATGAAATAAATCATGAATCATGAATTGAATCATAAATCATGAATCATAAATCATGAATCGAATCATGAATCATGAATCAAGAATTGAATCATGAATCATGAATCGAATCATGAATCATGAAATGAATCATGAATCATGAATTGAATCATGAATTATGAATCATGAATCATGAATCGAATCATGAATCATGAATAATGAATCGAATCATGAATTGAATCATGAATCATAATTTGAATCATGAATCATGAATCAAATCATGAATCATGAATTGAATCATGAATCATGAATCATGAATTGAATCATGAATCATGAATTGAATCATGAATTGAATCATGAATCATGAATCATGAATCATGAATCGAATCATGAATTGAATCATGAATCGAATCATTAATTGAATCATGAATCATGAATCATGAATTGAATCATGAATCATGAATCAAATCATTAATCATGAATCGAATCATGAATTAAGAATCATGAATCATGAATTGAATCATGAATTAAATCATGAATCATGAATTATCAATTGAATCTTTAATCATGAATCGAATCATGAATTATGAATTCTGAATCGAATCATGAATCATGATTCGAATCAAGAATCATGAATCGAATCATGAATCGAATCATGAATCGAATCATGAATCATGAATCAAATCATGAATCATGAATCAGGAATCATGAATCGAATCATGAATCATGAATCGAATCATGAATCATGAATCGAATCATGAATCATAAATTGAATCATGATTCATGAATCATGAATTAACATAGTAACATAGTTGATGAGGTTGAAAAAAGACACCAGTCCATCAAGTTCAACCTATTTTGGATCTCCTGCGATCCTGCACTTATATTTGAAATTAATCCAGAGTAGGCAACCGCCCATCTGTTTCAATTTTGAAAATCCCCCCAGACTCAATAGTGCAATCCAATTTTTACCCTATATCCACTACTATCCTTTATTTTAAATTAACGGTTGTATCCCTGGATACACCTTTCCGCTAAAAATTTGTCTAACCCTTTCTTAAACATATCTATTGAATCTGCCATCACAACCTTCCCTGGCAATGAATTCCATATCTTGACTGCCCTTACTATAAAGAACCCCTTCCTTTGCTGGTTGTGAAATTTCCTCTCCTCTAACCTTAGGGGATGACCACGAGTCCTGTGTATGGTCCTTGGGGTAAAAAGTTCCCATGAAAGCTCTCTGTATTGACCCTTAATGTATTTGTACATAGTAATCATATCTCCCCTTAGGCGCCTCTTTTCTAAAGTAAACATGCCTAAACTGGCTAACCTTTCCTCATAACTTAATGACTCCATACCCTTTATCAATTTTGTCGCCCTTCTCTGAACCCTTTCTAGTTCCAAAATATCTTTTTTATAGAGTGGTGCCCAGAACTGTACTGCATATTCAAGATGAGGTCTTACCAATGATTTATACAGTGGCAAAATTACACTGTCTTCCCTTGCATCTATGCCCCTTTTTATGCATGCCAATACTTTGTTTGCCCTTGCAGCTGCTGCTTGACATTGAGCACTATTGCTAAGTCTACTGTCTACGAGCACTCCCAAATCTTTTTCCATTATAGATTCTCCCAAATTAATTCCATTTAATTTATAGATTGCGTTCTTGTTTTTGATCCCTGAATGCATAACCTTACATTTATCTGTGTTAAACCTCATATTCCATTTAGCCGCCCAATCCTCCAGTTTATTTAAGTCCCTCTGTAGAGAAGCTACATCTTGCTCTGATTTTATTACCTTACAGAGTTTAGTGTCATCTGCAAAAATAGAAACTTTACTCTCTAAACCATCACCAAGGTCATTAATAAATATATTAAAAAGGAGTGGTCCCAGCACGGAACCTTGAGGAACTCCACTTAAGACCTTTGACCAATTAGAAAATGTTCCATTTATCACAACTCTCTGTTCCCTATTCTCTAACCAGTTTTCGATCCAAGTACAAATTTTGATTTCTAGACCCAGTTCCCTTATTTTGTAAACCAACCTCTTGTGTGGCACTGTATCAAAGGCCTTTGCAAAATCTAAGTAGACCACATCTACTGTCCTGCCCATGTCTAAGTTCCCACTAACTTCCTCGTAGAAATTAATTAGATTAGTTTGACATGACCTATCCCTCACAAATCCATGTTGATTCCCACTAATAATTTTATTGCGTACCAAGTAATCCTGAATACTGTCCCTTAAAATACCTTCCAGTAGTTTCCCCACTATTGATGTCAGGCTTACAGGTCTATAATTCTCTGGTTGTGATCTCGTCCCCTTTTTAAACAACGGCACCACATCTGCTATTCGCCAATCCCTTGGTACTGAGCCTGATGAGATTGAATCTCTGAAAATTAGGAATAGCGGTCTAGCTATTTCCGAGTTTAATTCCATAAGGACCCTTGGGTGTATGCCATCTGGACCTGGAGCTTTATTTATCTTAATATTCTTCAGTCGCCTTTGGACTTCTTCCTCTGACAACCAAGTATTAATTAATGGCATGGTTTCATTTCCATTTTTATGTATTACTCCTGCCATTTGTTCCTCTCTGGTAAATACTGAAGAAAAGAACGTGTTTAATATCTCTGCTTTTTCCTTAGTATCATTTATCAATTCATCCATCTCACTTCTTAGTGGTCCTATATTATCTTTTTTAATCCTTTTGCCATTTATATACTTAAAAAACTTTTTGGGGTTTGTCTTACTTTCTTTTGCAACGTGCCTTTCATTTTCTAATTTAGCCAATCTAATTTCCTTTTTGCATGTTTTATTACATTCCTTGTACCTATGGAAGGACTCCTCTGACCCTTCAGACTTAAACAATTTAAATGCACGCTTCTTCCTTTGCATTTCTTCCCTTACCTTTTTATTTAGCCACATTGGTTTAGACTTAATTCTTTTACATTTATTTCCCATAGGAATGAACTTATACGTGTATGTTTCCAACAACATTTTAAAGACAGCCCACATTTCTTCCGTATTTTTTCCTTCAAAGGCTTTGTCCCAGTCTATGCTCTTTATAGACTCCTTTAGCATATTAAAATTTGCCTTTTTAAAGTTTAAAGTCCTAGTTGATCCCTTATACTGTTGTTTCTGGAAACTAATTTCAAATGAGACCATATTATGATCACTGTTTCCCAAGTGCTCCTTTACTTGAATATTTGATATTACGTCTACATTGTTTGTTATTACTAGGTCCAGTATAGTCCGCTTCCTAGTTGGTTCCTCAACTAATTGGGACATGTAATGGTCTTTTAGCGTGCTCAGAAACCTATTTCCCCTAGCTGTACCGCAGGTCTCAGTACTCCAATCAATGTCCGGATAATTAAAATCCCCCATAATTAAAATTTGACCTAGTTGTGTAGCCTTTTCAATTTGCTGTAGAAGTTGGGCTTCCTCAAGCGTACTAATATCTGGCGGTTTATAGCATATCCCTATCAGAAACTTCTCTGAACTTTTTCCTCTGCTGGATATTTCCACCCACAATGCCTCTATATTATCACCAATATTCTCGTATATAACTTCCTGAATACTTGGTTTTAATTCTGGCTTAATATAAAGACATACTCCTCCTCCCCTTTTATTTACCCTATCCCTCCTGAAGAGAGAATAGCCTTCCAAGTTAACTGCCCAGTCATGTGTATCATCCCACCAGGTCTCAGTAATACCTATAATATCATACTGCTCATTTATTGCTACTAGTTCTAACTCCCCCATTTTACCTGTCAGGCTTCTTGCATTTGCAAGCATACACTTAAGTCTATTGCCTCCCTTAGGTATTTCTTTTTGCTTTAAAAAGGGCCGCTCCTTATCGGCTATGCTTCCCTTTCCCCCCTCTCCACCCCCTTTACTCTTGTTAAATTCCTCCTTACTACTCTCAATGTCTATCCCATAAATACTTGCTTGCCCCTCCCCCCCGGAGCCTAGTTTAAAATCTCCTCCAACCTTCTAACCATCCTCTCCCCTAGCACTGCAGCCCCCTCCTCATTCAGGTGCAATCCATCACGACAATAAAGATGGCAACTGACCGAGAAATCAGCCCAGTGCTCTAAGAATCCAAAACCCTCCTTCCTACACCAATCTTTTAGCCACGCATTAACCTCCCTAATCTCCCGCTGCCTCCCTGGACTAGCGCGTGGCACAGGTAGTATTTCCGAAAATACTACCTTGGATGTCCTTGCCTTAAGTTTGCGACCTATGTCCCTGAAATCATTCTTTAGGACACCCCTTCTTCCTCTAACTCGGTCATTGGTGCCAACATGCACCAAAACCGCTGGGTCATTCCCAGCCCCTCCCAACAATCTGTCCACCCGATCCGCAATATGCCGAGCCCGAGCACCCGGGAGACAACACACTGTTCGGCATGCACGGTCCCGGTAACAGATTGCCCTATCTACCTTCCTAATAATTGAATCCCCTACCACCACAATCTGCCTGGGTCCCTGAGTAACTTTGGTCCCCTCTTTGCTGGAGAGACCATTCCCCTGGTTGCTAGAGGAAGCAGTGTCATCCAACTTTACCAATTCTGAACTGCCTTCCACATTATCTTCATCCAATCTGGCAAATCTGCTGGGATTGCCTAGCTCAGAACTGGCCTGCCTCTTCCTCCCTCTGCTACCCCTAGTAACTGTTACCCAGCTGCCTACCTGTGCATCCTCCTCTGTCTCTGCTCCACCCTGCTCAGCTAACGCATCAACGGTGAGCTGTAAACTCTGCTCCAGGTTGGCAATGTCTCTCAATGTTGCAATGGTCTGCTTTAGATCAGTTACCTGGGCTTCCAAAGAGACCAATTGCTCACATTTCTCACAGAGGTATAAACCTTGGAACACTTGCTCCAAGTGTGCATACATATGACAAGATATGCATTGAGTGAGATCATCAAGCCTGCTACTACTCATCTTATTATGGCTAACCTAACTTCTTATAGCCTACAGTCAACTTGAGAGTACTAACCTTTGCTAGCCACTTACCAGATTAAACCCCTTCCTGGATTCAACTCCACACTTTAAACAAAAACAGCACTTGAAATCAAAAAAGCAGTGAAATCACAAGCTCATGAATCATTAAATGAATCATGAATTGAATCATGATTCATGAATTGAATCATGAATCATGAATCATGAATCGAATCATAAATTGAATCATGAATCATGAATCATGAATCGAATCATGAATCATGAATCATGAATCAAATCATAAATTGAATCGTGAATCATGAATCATAAATTGAATCATGAATTATAAATCAAATCATGAAACATGAATCATGAATTGAATCATGAATCATGAATTGAATCATGAATCATGAATTGAATCATGAATCATGAATCATGAATCATGAATCAAATCATGAATTTAATCATGAATAATGAATCATGAATTGAATCATGAATCATGAATCGAATCATGAATCATGAATAATGAATCATGAATTGAATCATGAATCATGAATTGAATTATGAATTGAATCAATAATTGAATCATGAATTGAAACATGAATCATGAATTGAATCATGAATCACGAATTGAATCATGAATCATGAAATTGAATCAAGGATCATATATCGAATAATGAATCATGAATCATGAATTAAATCATGAATCATGAATTGAATTATAAATCATGAAACATGAATCAAATCATGAATTCATGAATCATGAATCATGAATTGAATCATGAATTGAATCATGAATCATGAATTTATGAAACGAATCATAAATCATTAATTAAATCATGAATTTATGAAACGAATCATGAATCATGAATCGAATCATGAATCATGAATCATGAATCGAATCATGAATCATGAATTGAATCATGAATTGAATCATGAATTGAATCATGAATCATGAATCAAATCATCAATCATGAATCATGAATTGAATCATGAATTAAGAATCATGAATCATGAATTGAATCATGAATCATGAATTGAATCATGAATAATGAATTGAATCATGAATCATGAATCGAATCATGAATTGAATCATGAATCGAATCATGAATTGAATCATGAATCATGAATCATGAATTGAATCATCAATCATGAATCATGAATTAAATCATGAAATAAATCATGAATCATGAATTGAATCATAAATCATGAATCATAAATCATGAATCGAATCATGAATCATGAATCAAGAATTGAATTGAGAATCATGAATCGAAATCATGAATCATGAATTGAATCATGAATCATGAATCATGAATTGAAATATGAATCATGAATCATGAATCGAATCATGAATCAAGAATTGAATCATGAATCATGAATCGAATCATGAAATATAAATTGAATCATAAATCATGAATCATGAATTGAATCATGAACCGAATCATGAATCATAAATCGAATCATGAATCATGAATTGAATCATGAATTGAATCATGAGTCATGAATTAAAACATGAATCATGAATTAAATCATGAATCATGAATTATGATCTGAATCTTGAATCATGAATCGAATCATGAATTATGAATTATCAATCGAATCATGAATCATGAATCGAATCATGAATCGAATCATGAATCATGAATCGAATCATGAATCGAATCATGAATCAGGAATCATGAATCGAATCATCAATCATGAATCGAATCATCAATCATGAATCATGAATTGAATCATCAATCATGAATCATGAATCATGAATCATGAATTGAATCATGAATTGAATCATGATTCATGAATCATTAATTGAATCATGAATCATTAATTGATTCATGAATCATTAATTGAATCATGAATCATGAATTCAATCATGAATCATGAATTCAATCATGAATTGAATCATGATTCATGAATCATGAATTGAATCATGAATCATGAATTGAATCATGAATCATGAATCATGAATCGAATCATAAATTGAATCATGAATCATGAATCATGAATCGAATCATGAATCATGAATCGAATCATGAATTGAATCATGAATCATGAATCATGAATTGAATCATGAATCATAAATCGAATCATGAATCATTAATCATGAATTGAATCATGAATCATGAATCATGAATTGAATCATGAATCATGAATTGAATCATGAATCATGAATCATGAATAGTGAATCGAATCATGAATTTAATCATGAATCATGAATCATGAATTGAATCATGAATCATGAATCAAATCATGTATCATGAATCATGCATTGAATCATGAAAAATGAATCATGAATTGAATCATGAATCATGAATTAAATTATGAATTGAATCAATAATTGAATCATGAATTGAAACATGAATCATGAATCGAATCATGAATCATGAATTGAATCAGGAATCATGAATCATGAAATGAATCATGAATTGAATCATGGATCATATATCGAATCATTAATCATGAATCATGAATTGAATCATGAATCATATATCGAATCATTAATCATGAATCATGAATTGAATCATGAATCATGAATCATGAATCGAATCATGAATCATGAAATAAATCATGAATTGAATCAAGATTCATGAACCATGAATTGAATCATGAAATAAATCATGAATCATGAATTGAATCATGAATTATGAATCTTGAAATGAACCATGAATCACAAATTAAATCATGAATCATGAATTGAATCATAAATCATAAATCCAATCATGAATCATGAATCATGAATTTAATCATGAATCATGAATTGAATCATAAATCATGAATCCTGAATCGAATCATGAATCATTAATCATGAATTGAATCATGAATCATGAATCATGAATCGAATCATGAATCGAATCATGAATCATGAATCGTGAATCATGAATCATGAATCGAATCATGAATCATGAATCAAGAATTGAATCATGAATCATGAATCGAATCATGAATCATGATTTAAATCATGAATCATGAATCATGAATTGAATCATGAATCATGAATCATAAATAATGAATTGAATCATGAATCATGAATTAAATCATGAATCATGAATTGAATCATGAATTATGAATCATAAAATGATTTATGATCTGAATCATGAATTGAATCATGAATTATTAATCATGAAATAAATCATGAATCATGAATTGAATCATGAATTGAATCAAGAATCTTGAAATGAATCATGAAACAAATCATGAATCATGAATTTAATCATGAATCATGAATTTAATCATGAATCATGAATCGAATCATGAGTTGAATCATGAATCATGAATCATAAATCGAATCATGAATCATGAATCATGAATCATGAATCGAATCATGAATCATGAATCGAATCATGAATCATGAATCATGAATCGAATCATGAATTGAATCATGAATCATTAATTGCATCATGAATTTAATCATGAATTATGGATCATAAAATGAACATGATCTGAATCATGAATTGAATCATGAATAATGAATCAAGAAATGAATCATGAATTGAATCATGAATTGAATCAAGAATCATGAAATGAATCATGAATCATGAATTAAATCATGAATCACGAATTGAATCATGAATCATGAATAATGAATCGAATCATGATTCATGAATTGAATCATGAATCATAAATCGAATCATGAATCATGAATTGAATCATGAATCATGAATTGAATCATGAATCATGAATCATGAATTGTATCATGAATCATGAATCATGAATTGAATCATGAATCATGAATCATGAATTGAATCATGAATCATGAATCATGAATCGAATCATGAATCATGAATCGAATCATGAATCATGAATCATGAATCGAATCATGAATCATGAATCATGAATAGAATCATGAATTCAATTATGAATTGAATCATGAATTGAATCCTGAATCATGAATCATGAATTGAATCATGAATCATGAATCGAATCATGAATCATGAATCATTAATTGAATCATGAATCATGAATTGAATCATGAATTGAATCATGAAATATGAATCATAAAATTAATCATGATCTGAATCATGAATTGAATCATGAATCATAAATCATGAAATGAATCATGAATCATAATATGAATCATGAATTGAATCAAGAATCTTGAAATGAATCATGAAACGAATCATAAATCATGAATTTAATCATGAATCACAAATAGAATCATGAATCATGAATCGAATCATGAGTTGAATCATGAATCAAGAATCATAAATCGAATCATGAATCATGAATCATGAGTTGAATCATAAATCATGAATCATGAATTGAATCATGAATCATGAATCATAATTCGAATCATGAATCATAAATCGAATCATAAATTGAATCATGAATCATGAATCATGAATCGAATCATGAATCATGACTCATAAATTGAATCATGAATCATGAAATAAATCATGAATTGAATCAAGATTCATGAACCATGAATTGAATCATGAAATAAATCATGAATAATTAATTGAATCATAAATCATGAATCATGAATTGAAACATGAATCATGAATCGAATCATGAATCATGAATTGAATCATGAATCATGAATCATGAACTGAATCATGAATCATGAATCGAATCATGAATCATAAATCATGAATCATGAATCGAATCATGAATCATTAATTAAATCATGAATCATGAATCATGAACTGAATCATGAATCATGAATTTTATCATGAATCATGAATCATGAAATGAATCATGAATCACGAATTGAATCATGAATCATGAATTGAATCATAAATCATAAATCTAATCATGAATCATGAATCATGAATTGAATCATGAATCATGATTCGAATCAAGAATCATGAATTGAATCATAATTCGAATTATGAATCGAATCATGAATCATGAATCAAATCATGAATCATGAATCGAATCATGAATCAGGAATCATGAATCGAATCATGAATCATGAATCGAATCATGAATCATGAATCGAATCATCAATCATGAATCATGAATCGAATCATGAATCATGAATCGAATCATCAATCATGAATCATGAATTAAGATTCATGAATCATGAATTGAATCATGAATCATGAATTAAATCATAAATCATAAATCATGAATCATGAATCGAGTCATGAATCATTAATTGAATCATGAATCATGAATCATGAACTGAATCATGAATCATGAATCGAATCATGAATCATGAATCATGAATTGAATCATGAATCATGAATCATGAAATGAATCATGAATCACGAATTGAATCATGAATCATGAATTGAATCATAAATCATAAATCCAATCATGAATCATGAATCATGAATTGAATCATGAATCATGATTCGAATCAAGAATCATGAATCGAATCATGAATCGAGTCATGAATCGAATCATGAATCATGAATCAAATCATGAATCATGAATCGAATCATGAATCAGGAATCATGAATCGAATCATGAATCATGAATCGAATCATCAATCATGAATCATGAATTGAATCATGAATTAAGAATCATGAATTAAGAATCATGAATCATGAATTGAATCATGAATCATAAATTGAATCATGATTCATGAATCATGAATTGAATCATAAATCATGAATTGAATCATGATTCATGAATCATGAATTGAATCATGAATCATGAATTGAATCATGAATCGAATCATGAATCATGAATTGAATTATGAATCATGAATCATGAATCGAATCATGAATCATGAATCGAATCATGAATTAAATCATGAATCATGAATTGAATCATGAATCATGAACCATGAATCGTGAATCGAATCATGAATTTAATTATGAATAATGAATCATGAATTGAATCATGAATCATGCATTGAATCATGAATAATGAATCATGAATTGAATTATGAATTGAATCAATAATTGAATCATGAATTGAAACATGAATCATGTATCGAATCATGAATCATGAATTGAATCAGTAATCATGAATCATGAAATGAATCATGAAATGAATCATGAATCATGAATTGAATCAATTATCACGAATTGAATCATGAATCATGAATTGAATCATGAATCATGAATTGAATCATAAATCATGAAACATGAATCGAATCATGAATCATGAATCATGAATTGAATCATGAATCATGAATTTATTAATCGAATCATGAATCATTAATTGAATCATGAATCATGAATTGAATCATGAATAGAATCATGAATCATGAATCATAAATCATGAATCATGAATCGAGTCATGAATCATTAATTGAATCATGAATCATGAATCATGAACTGAATCATGAATCATGAATCGAATCATGAATCATGAATCATGAATTGAATCATGAATCATGAATCATGAAATGAATCATGAATCACGAATTGAATCATGAATCATGAATTGAATCATAAATCATAAATCCAATCATGAATCATGAATTGAATCATGAATCATGATTCGAATCAAGAATCATGAATCGAATCATGAATCGAGTCATGAATCGAATCATGAATCATGAATCAAATCATGAATCATGAATCAGGAATCATGAATCATGAATCATGAATCATAAATCATGAATTGAATCATGAATCATAAATCAAGAATGAAATCATGAATCATGAATCGAATCATGAATCATGAATTGAATCATAAATCATGAATCATGAATTGAATCATGAATCATGAATTGAATCATGGATCATGAATCATGAATTGAATCATGAATCATGAATTGAATCATGGATCATGAATCATGAATTGAATCATGAATTAAATCATGAATCATGAATCATGAATTGAATCATGAATCATGAATTGAATCATGAATCATGAATCATGAATTGAATCATGAATCATGAATTGAATCATGGATCATGAATTTAATCATGAATCATGAATCATGAATCATAAATCGAATAATGAATTGAATCATGAATCATGAATTGAATCATGAATCATGATTTATTAATTGAATCATGAATCATTAATCATGAATTGAATCATGAATCATGAATTGAATCATGAATTGAATTAAGAATCTTGAAATGAATCATGAAACGAATCATGAATTTAATCATGAATCACGAATTGATTCATGAATTATGAATCATGAATCGAATCATGATTAATGAATTGAATCATGAATCATAAATCGAATCATGAATCATGAATCATGAGTTGAATCATGAATCATAAATCATGAATTGAATCATGAATCATGAATCATAATTCGAATCATGAATCATAAATCGAATCATAAATTGAATCATGAATCATGAATTAAATCATGAATCATGAATTGAATCATGAATCATGAATAATGAATTGAATCATGAATTGAATCATGAATCATGAATCGAATCATGAATCATGAATTGAATAATGAATCATGAATCGAATCATGAATCATGAAATAAATCATGAATTAAATTAAGATTAATGAACCATGAATTGAATCATGAAATAAATCATGAATCATGAATTGAATCATAAATCATGAATCATAAATTGAATCATGAATTATGAATCGAATCATGAATCATGAATTGAATCATGAATCATGAACTGAATCATGAATCATGAATCGAATCATGAATCATGATTAATGAATTGAATCATGAATCTTGAATCATGAATTGAATCATGAATCATGAATCATAAATCGAATCATGAATCATGAATCATGAATCGAATCATGAATTAAATCATGAATCATGAATCGAATTATGAATCATGAATCATTAATTGAATTATGAATTGTGAATCATAAAATGAATCATGATCTGAATCATGAATTGAATCATGAATCATGAATCGAATTATGAATCATGAATCATGCATTGAATCATGAATTGAAGTATGAATCATGAATTGAATTATGAATTATGAATCATGAATCATGAATCATGAATCGAATCCTGAATCATGAATCATAAATCGAATAATGAATCATGAATTGAATCATGAATCATGAATCATGAATTCTATCATGAATCATGAATTGAATCATGAATCATGAAACATGAATTGTATCATGAACCATGAATCAGGAATCACGAATTGAATCATGAATTGAATCATGAATCATGAATCATGAATCGAATCATGAATCATGAATTGAATCATGAAATAAATCATGAATTGAATCATGAATTGAACCATGAAATAAATCATAATTTGAATTAAGATTTATGAACCATGAATTGAATCATGAAATAAATCATAAATCATGAATTTAATCTTAAATCATGAATCATGAATTGAATCATGAATCATGAATCATGAATCATGAATCGAATCATGAATCATGAATCAAGAAATGAATCATGAATCATGAATCGAATCATGAAACATAAATTGAATCATAAATCATGAATCTTGAATTGAATCATGAATCGAATCATGAATCATGAATCGAATCATGAATCATGAATTGAATCATGAATTGAATCATGAGTCATGAATTAAAACATGAATCATGAATTGAATCATGAATTAAAATATGAAACATGAATTAAATCATGAATCATGAATTATGAATTGAATAATGAATCGAATCATGAATTATGAATTATGAATCGAATCATGAATCATGATTCGAATCAAGAATCATGAATTAAATCATGAATCGAATCATGAATCATTAATCGAATCATGAATCATGAATCGAATCATGAATCAGGAATCATGAATCGACTCATGAATCATGAATCGAATCATCAATCATGAATCATGAATTGAATCATGAATTGTATCATGAATCATGAATTGAATCATGAATCATGAATCATGAATTGAATCATGAATCATGAATCGAATCATGAATCATGAATCATGAATTGAATCATGAAATAAATCATGAATTGAATCATGAATTGAATCATGAATCATGAATCATGAATTGAATCATGAATCAAATCATGAATCCTGAATCGAATCATGAATCATGAATCGAAACATGAATCATGAATTGAATCATGAATTGAATCATGAGTCATGAATTAAAACATGAATCATGAATTGAATCATGAATTAAAATATGAATCATGAATTAAATCATGAATCATGAATAATGAATCGAATCATGAATTATGAATCGAATCATGAATCATGATTGGAATCAAGAATCATGAATCGAATCATGAATCGAATCATGAATCATGAATCGAAACATGAATCATAAATCGAATCATGAATCAGGAATCATGAATTGAATCATGAATTAAGAATCATGAATCATGAATTGAATCATGAATCATGAATTGAATCATGAATTGAATCATGATTCATGAATCATGAATTGAATCATGAATCATGAATTGAATCATGAATCATGAATTGAATCATGAATTGAATCATGATTCATGAATCATGAATTGAATCATGAATCATGAATTGAATCATAAATCATGAATCATGAATCATGAATCATGAATCGAATCATGAATTGAATCATGAATCATGAATTGAATCATGAATCACAAATCGAATCATGAATCATGAATCATGAATTGAATCATGAATCATGAATCATGAATTGAATCATGAATCATGAATTGAATCATGTATCATGAATCATGAATTGAATCATGAATCATGAATTGAATTATGAATTGAATCAATAATTAAATCATGAATTGAAATGTGAATCATGAATCGAATCATGAATCATGAATTGAATCAGGAATCATGAATAATGAATCGAATCATGAATTATGAATCGAATCATGAATCATGATTGGAATCAAGAATCATGAATCGAATCATGAATCGAATCATGAATCATGAATCGAAACATGAATCATAAATCGAATCATGAATCAGGAATCATGAATTGAATCATGAATTAAGAATCATGAATCATGAATTGAATCATGAATCATGAATTGAATCATGAATTGAATCATGATTCATGAATCATGAATTGAATCATGAATCATGAATTGAATCATGAATCATGAATTGAATCATGAATTGAATCATGATTCATGAATCATGAATTGAATCATGAATCATGAATTGAATCATAAATCATGAATCATGAATCATGAATCATGAATCGAATCATGAATTGAATCATGAATCATGAATTGAATCATGAATCACAAATCGAATCATGAATCATGAATCATGAATTGAATCATGAATCATGAATCATGAATTGAATCATGAATCATGAATTGAATCATGTATCATGAATCATGAATTGAATCATGAATCATGAATTGAATTATGAATTGAATCAATAATTAAATCATGAATTGAAATGTGAATCATGAATCGAATCATGAATCATGAATTGAATCAGGAATCATGAATCATGAAATGAATCATGAAATTAATCATGAATCATGAATTGAATCATGAATCACAAATTGAATCATGAATCATGAATTGAATCATAGATCATATATCGAATCATTAATCATGACTCATGAATTGAATCATGAATCATGAATCATGAATTAAATCATAAATCATGAAACATGAAACGAATCATGAATCATGAATTGAATCATGAATCATGAATCATGAAATAAATCATGAATTGAATCAAGATTCATGAACCATGAATTGAATCATGAAATAAATCATGAATCATGAATTGAATCATGAATCATGAATCACGAATTGAATCATGAATCGAATCATAAATCATAAATCCAATCACGAATCATGAATCATGAATCATGAATCATGAATTGAATCATGAATCATGAATCATGAATCGAATCATGAATCATGAATCATGAATCGAATCATGAATCATGAATCATGAATCGAATCATGAATCATGAATCGAATCATGAATCATGAAATAAATCATGAATTGAATCATGAATCATGAATTGAATCATGAATCATGAATCGAATAATGTATAATGAAATAAATCATGAATTGAATCTAGATTCATGAACCATGAATTGAATCATGAAATAAATCATGAATCATGAATTGAATCATAAATCATGAATCATGAATCGAATCATGAATCATGAATCAAGAATTGAATCATGAATCATGAATCGAATCATGAATCATGATTTAAATCATGAATCATGAATTGAATCATGAATCATGAATCATAAATAATGAATCGAATCATGAATTGAATCATGAATCATGATTCATAAATAATGAATCATGAATCATGAATCGAATCATGAATCATGAATCATGAATTGAATCATGAATCATGAATCGAATCATGAATCATGAATTGAATCATGAATTATGAATCATAAAATGATTTATGATCTGAATCATGAATTGAATCATGAATCATAAATCATGAAATGAATCATGAATCATGAATTGAATCATGTATCATAAATCATGCATTGAATCATGAATAATGAATCATGAATCGAATCATGAATCATGAATTGAATCAGGAATCATGAATCATGAAATGAATCATAAAATTAATCATGAATCATGAATTGAATCATGAATCACGAATTGAATCATGAATTGAATCATGGATCATATATCGAATCATGAATCATGAATTCAATCATGAATCATGAATCATGAATCGAATCATGAATCATGAAATAAATCATGAATTGAATCATGAAATAAATCATGAATCATGAATTGAATCATGAATCATGAATCACGAATTGAATCATGAATCATGATTTGAATCATAAATTATAAATCCAATCATGAATCATGAATCCTGAATTGAATCATAAATCATGAATCATGAATCGAATTATGAATCATGAATCATGAATCATGAATTGAATCATGAATCATGAATCATGAATCGAATCATGAATTGAATCATGAATCATGAATCATGAATTGAATCATGAATCATGAATCATGAATCGAATCATGAATCATAAAATAAATCATGAATTGAATCAAGATTCATGAACCATGAATTGAATCATGAAATAAATCATGAATCATGAATCATGAATCATGAATCGAATCATGAATCATGAATCAAGAATTGAATCATGAATCATGAATCGAATCATGAATCATGAATCATGAATCGAATCATAAATCATGAATCATGAATTGAATCATGAATCATGAATCATGAATCATGAATCATGAATCGAATCATCAATTGAATCATGAATCATGAATTGAATCATGAATCATGAATTGAATCATGAATCATGAATCATGAATCAAATCATCAATTGAATCATGAATCATGAATCATGAATTGAATCATGAATCATAAATCGAATCATTAATCATGAATCATGAATTGAATCATGAATCATGAATCATGAATTGAATCATGAATCATGAATTGAATGATTTAAATCATTAATCATGAATCATAAATAATGAATTGAATCATGAATTGAATCATGAATTATGAATCATAAATAATGAATCGAATCATGAATTGAATCATGAATCATGAACTAAATCATGAATCATGAATCGAATCATGAATCATGAATTGAATCATGAATTATAAACCATAAAATGATTTATGATCTGAATCATGAATTGAATCATGAATCATGAATCATGAATCATGAATTGAATCATGAATTGAATCAAGAATCTTGAAATGAATCATGAAACAAATCATGAATCATGATTTTAATCATGAATCACGAATTGAATCATGAATCATGAATCGAATCATGAGTTGAATCATAAATCATGAATCATAAATCGAATCATGAATCATGAATGGAATCATGAATCATGAATCGAATCATGAATCTTGAATCATGATTCATGAATCGAATCATGAATCATGAATCATGAATCGAATCATGAATCATGAATCGAATCATGAATTGAATCATGAATCATGAATCATTAATTGAATCATGAATTGAATCATGATTCATGAATCATGAATTGAATCATGAATCATGAATTGAATCATGAATCATGAATTGAATCATGAATTGAATCATGATTCATGAATCATGAATTGAATCATGAATCATGAATTGAATCATAAATCATGAATCATGAATCATGAATCATGAATCGAATCATGAATTGAATCATGAATCATGAATTGAATCATGAATCACAAATCGAATCATGAATCATGAATCATGAATTGAATCATGAATCATGAATCATGAATTGAATCATGAATCATGAATTGAATCATGAATCATGAATCATGAATTGTGAATCGAATCATAAATTTCATCATGAATCATGAATTGAATCATGAATCATGAATTGAATCATGTATCATGAATCATGAATTGAATCATGAATCATGAATTGAATTATGAATTGAATCAATAATTAAGTCATGAATTGAAATGTGAATCATGAATCGAATCATGAATCATGAATTGAATCAGGAATCATGAATCATGAAATGAATCATGAAATTAATCATGAATCATGAATTGAATCATGAATCACAAATTGAATCATGAATCATGAATTGAATCATAGATCATATATCGAATCATTAATCATGACTCATGAATTGAATCATGAATCATGAATCATGAATTAAATCATAAATCATGAAACATGAAACGAATCATGAATCATGAATTGAATCATGAATCATGAATCATGAAATAAATCATGAATTGAATCAAGATTCATGAACCATGAATTGAATCATGAAATAAATCATGAATCATGAATTGAATCATGAATCATGAATCACGAATTGAATCATGAATCGAATCATAAATCATAAATCCAATCACGAATCATGAATCATGAATCATGAATCATGAATTGAATCATGAATCATGAATCATGAATCGAATCATGAATCATGAATCATGAATCGAATCATGAATCATGAATCATGAATCGAATCATGAATCATGAATCGAATCATGAATCATGAAATAAATCATGAATTGAATCATGAATCATGAATTGAATCATGAATCATGAATCGAATAATGTATAATGAAATAAATCATGAATTGAATCTAGATTCATGAACCATGAATTGAATCATGAAATAAATCATGAATCATGAATTGAATCATAAATCATGAATCATGAATCGAATCATGAATCATGAATCAAGAATTGAATCATGAATCATGAATCGAATCATGAATCATGATTTAAAATCATGAATCATGAATTGAATCATGAATCATGAGTCATAAATAATGAATCGAATCATGAATTGAATCATGAATCATGAATCATAAATAATGAATCATGAATCATGAATCGAATCATGAATCATGAATCATGAATTGAATCATGAATCATGAATCGAATCATGAATCATGAATTGAATCATGAATTATGAATCATAAAATGATTTATGATCTGAATCATGAATTGAATCATGAATCATAAATCATGAAATGAATCATGAATCATGAATTGAATCATGTATCATAAATCATGCATTGAATCATGAATAATGAATCATGAATCGAATCATGAATCATGAATTGAATCAGGAATCATGAATCATGAAATGAATCATAAAATTAATCATGAATCATGAATTGAATCATGAATCACGAATTGAATCATGAATTGAATCATGGATCATATATCGAATCATGAATCATGAATTCAATCATGAATCATGAATCATGAATCGAATCATGAATCATGAAATAAATCATGAATTGAATCATGAAATAAATCATGAATCATGAATTGAATCATGAATCATGAATCACGAATTGAATCATGAATCATGATTTGAATCATAAATTATAAATCCAATCATGAATCATGAATCCTGAATTGAATCATAAATCATGAATCATGAATCGAATTATGAATCATGTATCATGAATCATGAATTGAATCATGAATCATGAATCATGAATCGAATCATGAATCGAATCATGAATCATGAATCATGAATTGAATCATGAATCATGAATCATGAATCGAATCATGAATCATAAAATAAATCATGAATTGAATCAAGATTCATGAACCATGAATTGAATCATGAAATAAATCATGAATCATGAATCATGAATCATGAATCGAATCATGAATCATGAATCAAGAATTGAATCATGAATCATGAATCGAATCATGAATTATGATTTAAATCATTAATCATGAATCATAAATAATGAATTGAATCATGAATTGAATCATGAATTATGAATCATAAATAATGAATCGAATCATGAATTGAATCATGAATCATGAACTAAATCATGAATCATGAATCGAATCATGAATCATGAATTGAATCATGAATTATAAACCATAAAATGATTTATGATCTGAATCATGAATTGAATCATGAATCATGAATCATGAATCATGAATTGAATCATGAATTGAATCAAGAATCTTGAAATGAATCATGAAACAAATCATGAATCATGATTTTAATCATGAATCACGAATTGAATCATGAATCATGAATCGAATCATGAGTTGAATCATAAATCATGAATCATAAATCGAATCATGAATCATGAATGGAATCATGAATCATGAATCGAATCATGAATCTTGAATCATGATTCATGAATCGAATCATGAATCATGAATCATGAATCGAATCATGAATCATGAATCGAATCATGAATTGAATCATGAATCATGAATCATTAATTGAATCATGAATTGAATCATGAATTATGAATCATAAAATGAATCATGATCTGAATCATGAATTGAATCATGAATAATGAATCAAGAAATGAATCATGAATCATGAATTGAATCATGAATTGAATCAAGAATCATGAAATGAATCATGAAATGAATCATGAATCATGAATTGAATCATGAATCACGAATTGAATCATGAATCATGAATAATGAATCAAATCATGATTTATGAATTGAATCATGAATCATAAATCAAATCATGAACCAAGAATTGAATCATGAATCATGAATCATGAATTGTATCATGAATCATGAATCATGAATTGAATCATGAATCATGAATTATGAATTGAATCATGAATCATGAATCATGAATCGAATCATGAATCATGAATCATGAATCGAATCATGAATTGAATTATGAATTGAATCATGAATTGAATTATGAATCATGAATTGAATCATGAATCATGAATTGAATCATGGATCATATATCGAATCATTAATCATGAATCATGAATTGATTCATGAATCATGAATCATAAATAATGAATCGAATCATGAATTGAATCATGAATCATGAATCATAAATAATGAATCGAATCATGAATTGAATCATGAATTATGAATCATGAATCATGAATTGAATCATGAATCATGAATTGAATCATGAATCATGAATCATAAAATGATTTATGATCTGAATCATGATTTGAATCATGAATCATGAATCATGAAATGAATCATGAATCATGAATTGAATCATGAATCATGAATCATGAATCGAATCATGAATCATGAATCGAATCATGAATCATAATTCATGAATTGAATCATAAATCATGAATCATGAATCGAATCATGAATCATGAATCATGAATCATGAATTGAATCATGAATCATGAATCATGAATCGAATCATGAATCATAAAATAAATCATGAATTGAATCAAGATTCATGAACCATGAATTGAATCCTGAAATAAATCATGAATCATGAATTGAATCATAAATCATGAATCATAAATCATGAATCGAATCATGAATCATGAATCAAGAATTGAATCATGAATCATGAATCGAATCATGAATTATGATTTAAATCATTAATCATGAATCAAAAATAATGAATTGAATCATGAATTGAATCATGAATTATGAATCATAAATAATGAATCGAATCATGAATTGAATCATGAATCATGAACTAAATCATGAATCATGAATCGAATCATGAATCATGAATTGAATCATGAATTATGAACCATAAAATGATTTATGATCTGAATTATGAATTGAATCAGGAATCATGAATCATGAATCAGGAATTGAATCATGAATTGAATCAAGAATCTTGAAATGAATCATGAATCATGATTTTAATCATGAATCACGAATTGAATCATGAATCATGAATCGAATCATGAGTTGAATCATGAATCATGAATCATAAATCGAATCATGAATCATGAATGGAATCATGAATCATGAATCGAATCATGAATCTTGAATCATGATTCATGAATCGAATCATGAATCATGAATCATGAATCGAATCATGAATCATGAATCGAATCATGAATTGAATCATGAATCATGAATCATTAATTGAATCATGAATTGAATCATGAATTATGAATCATAAAATGAATCATGATCTGAATCATGAATTGAATCATGAATAATGAATCAAGAAATGAATCATGAATCATGAATTGAATCATAATTTGAATCAAGAATCATGAAATGAATCATGAAATGAATCATGAATCATGAATTAAATCATGAATCACGAATTGAATCATGAATCATGAATAATGAATCGAATCATGATTCATGAATTGAATCATGAATCATAAATCAAATCATGAACCATGAATTGAATCATGAATCATGAATCATGAATTGTATCATGAATCATGAATCATGAATTGAATCATGAATCATGAATTGAATCATGAATCATGAATCATGAATCGAATCATGAATCATGAATCATGAATCGAATCATGAATTGAATTATGAATTGAATCATGAATTGAATTATGAATCATGAAATGAATCATGAATTGAATCATGGATCATATATCGAATCATTAATCATGAATCATGAATCATAAATAATGAATCGAATCATGAATTGAATCATGAATCATAAATAATGAATCGAATCATGAATTGAATCATGAATTATGAATCATGAATCGAATCATGAATTGAATCATGAATTATGAATCATGAATCGAATCATGAATCATGAATTGAATCATGAATCATGAATCATAAAATGATTTATGATCTGAATCATGATTTGAATCATGAATCATGAATCATGAAACGAATCATGAATCATGAATTGAATCATGAAACGAATCATGAATCATGAATTTAATCATGAATCACGAATTGAATCATGAATCATGAATCATGAATCGAATCATGAGTTGAATCATAAATCGAATCATGAATCATGAATCGAATCATGGGTTGAATCATGAATCAAGAATCATAAATCGAATCATGAATCATGAGTTGAATCATAAATCATGAATCATGAATTGAATCATGAATCATGAATCATAATTCGAATCATGAATCATAAATCGAATCATAAATTGAATCATGAATCATGAATCGAATCATGAATCATGACTCATAAATTGAATCATGAATCATGAAATAAATCATGAATTGATTCAAGATTCATGAACCATGAATTGAATCATGAAATAAATCATGAATAATTAATTGAATCATAAATCATGAATCATGAATTGAATCATGAATCATGAATCGAATCATGAATCATGAATTGAATCATGAATCATGAATCATGAACTGAATCATGAATCATGAATTTTATCATGAATCATGAATCATGAAATGAATCATGAATCACGAATTGAATCATGAATCATGAATTGAATCATAAATCATAAATCTAATCATGAATAATGAATCATGAATTGAATCATGAATCGTGATTCGAATCAAGAATCATGAATTGAATCATAATTCGAATTATGAATCGAATCAAGAATCATGAATCAAATCATGAATCATGAATCGAATCATGAATCAGGAATCATGAATCGAATCATGAATCATGAATCGAATCATCAATCATGAATCGAATCATGAATCAGGAATCATGAATCGAATCATGAATCATGAATCGAATCATCAATCATGAATCATGAATTAAGAATCATGAATCATGAATTGAATCATGAATCATGAATTAAATCATGAATCATAAATCATGAATCATGAATCGAGTCATTAATCATGAACTGAATCATGAATCATGAATCGAATCATGAATCATGAATCATGAATTGAATCATGAATCATGAATCATGAAATGAATCATGAATCACGAATTGAATCATGAATCATGAATTGAATCATAAATCATAAATGCAATCATGAATCATGAATCATGAATTGAATCATGAATCATGATTCGAATCAAGAATCATGAATCGAATCATGAATCGAGTCATAAATCGAATCATGAATCATGAATCAAATCATTAATCATGAATCGAATCATGAATCAGGAATCATGAATCGAATCATGAATCATGAATCATGAATCGAATCATCAATCATGAATCATGAATTGAATCATGAATTAAGAATCATGAATCATGAATTGAATCATGAATCATGAATTAAATCATGAATCATAAATTGAATCATGATTCATGAATCATGAATTGAATCATGAATCATGAATTGAATCATGAATCATGAATTGAATCATGATTCATGAATCATGAATTGAATCATGAATCATGAATTGAATCATGAATCGAATCATGAATCATGAATTGAATCATGAATCATGAATCATGAATCATGAATCGAATCATGAATCATGAATCGAATCATGAATTGAATCATGAATCATGAATTGAATCATGAATCATGAACCATGAATCGTGAATCGAATCATGAATTTAATTATGAATAATGAATCATGAATTGAATCATGAATCATGAATCATGCATTGAATCATGAATAATGAATCATGAATTGAATCATGAATCATGAATTGGATTATGAATTGAATCAATAATTGAATCATGAATTGAAACATGAATCATGAATCGAATCATGAATCATGAATTGAATCAGTAATCATGAATCATGAAATGAATCATGAAATGAATCATGAATCATGAATTGAATCAATTATCACGAATTGAATCATGAATCATGAATTGAATCATGAATCATGAATTGAATCATGAATCATGAATTGAATCAATTATCACGAATTGAATCATGAATCGTGAATTGAATCATGAACCATGAATTGAATCATAAATCATGAAACATGAATCGAATCATGAATCATGAATCATGAATCATGAATTGAATCATGAACTGAATCATGAATCATGAATTTATTAATCGAATCATGAATCATTAATTGAATCATGAATCATGAATTGAATCATGAATAGAATCATGAATCATGAAATAAATCATTAATTGAATCAAGATTCATGAACCATGAATTGAATCATGAAATAAATCATGAATCATGAATTGAATCATAAATCATGAATCATAAATCAAGAATGAAATCATGAATCATGAATCGAATCATGAATCAAGAATTGAATCATGAATCATGAATTGAATCATGAATCATGAATCATGAATCAAATCATGAATCATGAATCATGAATAATGATTCGAATCATGAATTAAATCATGAATCATGAATTAAATCATGAATCATGAATTGAATCATGAATCATGAATTGAATCATGAATCATGAATTGAATCATGAATCATGAATTGAATCATGGATCATGAATCACGAATCATAAATCGAATAATGAATTGAATCATGAATCATGAATTGAATCATGAATCATGATTTATTAATTGAATCATGAATCATTAAACATGAATTGAATCATGAATCATGAATTGAATCATGAATTGAATTAAGAATCTTGAAATGAATCATGAAACGAATCATGAATCATGAATTTAATCATGAATCACGAATTGATTCATGAATTATGAATCATGAATCGAATCATGATTCATGAATTGAATCATGAATCATAAATCGAATCATGAATCATGAATCATGAGTTGAATCATGAATCATAAATCATGAAATGAATCATGAATCATAATTCGAATCATGAATCGTAAATCGAATCATAAATTGAATTATGAATCATGAATTAAATCATAAATCATGAATTGAATCATGAATCATGAATAATGAATTGAATCATGAATTGAATCATGAATCATGAATCATGAATCGAATCATGAATCATGAATTGAATAATGAATCATGAATCGAATCATGAATCATGAATCATAAATAATGAATCGAATCATGAATTGAATCATGAATCATGATTCATAAATAATGAATCATGAATCATGAATCGAATCATGAATCATGAATCATGAATTGAATCATGAATCATGAATCGAATCATGAATCATGAATTTAATCATGAATTATGAATCATAAAATGATTTATGATCTGAATCATGAATTGAATCATGAATCATAAATCATGAAATGAATCATGAATCATGAATTGAATCATGTATCATGAATCATGCATTGAATCATGAATAATGAATCATGGATCGAATCATGAATCATGAATTGAATCAGGAATCATGAATCATGAAATGAATCATAAAATTAATCATGAATCATGAATTGAATCATGAATCACGAATTGAATCATGAATTGAATCATGGATCATATATCGAATCATGAATCATGAATCATGAATTGAATCATAAATCATGAAACATGAAACGAATTATGAATCATGAATTCAATCATGAATCATGAATCGAATCATGAATCATGAAATAAATCATGAATTGAATCATGAAATAAATCATGAATCATGAATTGAATCATGAATCATGAATCACGAATTGAATCATGAATCATGATTTGAATCATAAATTATAAATCCAATCATGAATCATGAATCCTGAATTGAATCATAAATCATGAATCATGAATCGAATTATGAATCATGAATCATGAATCATGAATTGAATCATGAATCATGAATCATGAATCGAATCATGAATCGAATCATGAATCATGAATCATGAATTGAATCATAAATCATGAATCATGAATCAAATCATGAATCATGAATCATGAATCATGAATTGAATCATGAATCATGAATCGAATCATGAATCATAAAATAAATCATGAATTGAATCAAGATTCATGAACCATGAATTGAATCATGAAATAAATCATGAATCATGAATCATGAATCATGAATCGAATCATGAATCATGTATCAAGAATTGAATCATGAATCATGAATCGAATCATGAATTATGATTTAAATCATTAATCATGAATCATAAATAATGAATTGAATCATGAATTGAATCATGAATTATGAATCATAAATAATGAATCAAATCATGAATTGAATCATGAATCATGAACTAAATCATGAATCATGAATCGAATCATGAATCATGAATTGAATCATGAATTATGAACCATAAAATGATTTATGATCTGAATCATGAATTGAATCATGAATCATGAATCATGAATCATGAATTGAATCATGAATTGAATCAAGAATCTTGAAATGAATCATGAAACAAATCATGAATCATAATTTTAATCATGAATCACGAATTGAATCATGAATCGAATCATGAGTTGAATCATAAATCATGAATCATAAATCGAATCATGAATCATGAATGGAATCATGAATCATGAATCGAATCATGAATCTTGAATCATGATTCATGAATCGAATCATGAATCATGAATCATGAATCGAATCATGAATCATGAATCGAATCATGAATTGAATCATGAATCATGAATCATTAATTGAATCATGAATTGAATCATGAATTATGAATCATAAAATGAATCATGATCTGAATCATGAATTGAATCATGAATAATGAATCAAGAAATGAATCATGAATCATGAATTGAATCATGAATTGAATCAAGAATCATGAAATGAATCATGAAATGAATCATGAATCATGAATTGAATCATGAATCACGAATTGAATCATGAATCATGAATAATGAATCAAATCATGATTTATGAATTGAATCATGAATCATAAATCAAATCATGAACCAAGAATTGAATCATGAATCATGAATCATGAATTGTATCATGAATCATGAATCATGAATTGAATCATGAATCATGATTTATGAATTGAATCATGAATCATGAATCGAATCATGAATCATGAATCATGAATCGAATCATGAATTGAATTATGAATTGAATCATGAATTGAATTATGAATCATGAATTGAATCATGAATCATGAATTGAATCATGGATCATATATCGAATCATTAATCATGAATCATGAATTGATTCATGAATCATGAATCAAAAATAATGAATCGAATCATGAATTGAATCATGAATCATGAATCATAAATAATGAATCGAATCATGAATTGAATCATGAATTATGAATCATGAATCGAATCATGAATCATGAATTGAATCATGAATCATGAATCATAAAATGATTTATGATCTGAATCATGATTTGAATCATGAATCATGAATCATGAATCGAATCATGAATCATGAATCGAATCATGAATCATAATTCATGAATTGAATCATAAATCATGAATCATGAATCGAATCATGAATCATGAATCATGAATCATGAATCATGAATTGAATCATGAATCATGAATCATGAATCGAATCATGAATCATAAAATAAATCATGAATTGAATCATGAATCATGAATCAAGAATTGAATCATGAATCATGAATCGAATCATGAATTATGATTTAAATCATTAATCATGAATCATAAATAATGAATTGAATCATGAATTGAATCATGAATTATGAATCATAAATAATGAATCGAATCATGAATTGAATCATGAATCATGAATCATGAACTAAATCATGAATCATGAATCGAATCATGAATCATGAATTGAATCATGAATTATGAACCATAAAATGATTTATGATCTGAATCATGAATTGAATCAGGAATCATGAATCATGAATCAGGAATTGAATCATGAATTGAATCAAGAATCTTGAAATGAATCATGAAACGAATCATGAATCATGATTTTAATCATGAATCACGAATTGAATCATGAATCATGAATCGAATCATGAGTTGAATCATGAATCATGAATCATAAATCGAATCATGAATGGAATCATGAATCATGAATCGAATCATGAATCTTGAATCATGATTCATGAATCGAATCATGAATCATGAATCATGAATCGAATCATGAATCATGAATCGAATCATGAATTGAATCATGAATCATGAATCATTAATTGAATCATGAATTGAATCATGAATTATGAATCATAAAATGAATCATGATCTGAATCATGAATTGAATCATGAATAATGAATCAAGAAATGAATCATGAATCATGAATTGAATCATAATTTGAATCAAGAATCATGAAATGAATCATGAAATGAATCATGTATCATGAATTGAATCATGAATCACGAATTGAATCATGAATCATGAATAATGAATCGAATCATGATTCATGAATTGAATCATGAATCATAAATCAAATCATGAACCATGAATTGAATCATGAATCATGAATTGTATCATGAATCATGAATCATGAATTGAATCATGAATCATGAATCATGAATTGAATCATGAATCATGAATCGAATCATGAATCATGAATCATGAATCGAATCATGAATTGAATTATGAATTGAATCATGAATTGAATTATGAATCATGAATTGAATCATGAATCATGAATTGAATCATGGATCATATATCGAATCATTAATCATGAATCATGAATTGATTCATGAATCATGAATCATAAATAATGAATCGAATCATGAATTGAATAATGAATCATGAATCATAAATAATGAATCGAATCATGAATTGAATCATGAATTATGAATCATGAATCGAATCATGAATCATGAATCGAATCATGAATCATGAATCGAATCATGAATCATGAATCATAAAATGATTTATGATCTGAATCATGATTTGAATCATGAATCATGAATCATGAAATGAATCATGAATCATGAATTGAATCATGAAACGAATCATGAATCATGAATTTAATCATGAATCACGAATTGAATCATGAATCATGAATCATGAATTGAATCATGAGTTGAATCATGAATCATAAATCGAATCATGAATCATGAATCGAATCATCGGTTGAATCATGAATCAAGAATCATAAATCGAATCATGAATCATGAGTTGAATCATAAATCATGAATCATGAATTGAATCATGAATCATGAATCATATTTCGAATCATGAATCATAAATCGAATCATAAATTGAATCATGAATCATGAATCGAATCATGAATCATGACTCATAAATTGAATCATGAATCATGAAATAAATCATGAATTGATTCAAGATTCATGAACCATGAATTGAATCATGAAATAAATCATGAATAATTAATTGAATCATAAATCATGAATCATGAATTGAATCATGAATCATGAATCGAATCATGAATCATGAATTGAATCATGAATCATGAATCATGAACTGAATCATGAATCATGAATTTTATCATGAATCATGAATCATGAAATGAATCATGAATCACGAATTGAATCATGAATCATGAATTGAATCATAAATCATAAATCTAATCATGAATCATGAATCATGAATTGAATCATGAATCATGATTCGAATCAAGAATCATGAATTGAATCATAATTCGAATTATGAATCGAATCAAGAATCATGAATCAAATCATGAATCATGAATCGAATCAGGAATCATGAATCGAATCATGAATCATGAATCGAATCATCAATCATGAATCGAATCATGAATCAGGAATCATGAATCGAATCATGAATCATGAATCGAATCATCAATCATGAATCATGAATTAAGAATCATGAATCATGAATTGAATCATGAATCATGAATTAAATCATGAATCATAAATCATGAATCATGAATCGAGTCATTAATCATTAATTGAATCATGAATCATGAATCATGAATCATGAATCGAATCATGAATCATGAATCATGAATCATGAATTGAATCATGAATCATGAATCATGAAATGAATCATGAATCACGAATTGAATCATGAATCATGAATTGAATCATAAATCATAAATCCAATCATGAATCATGAATTGAATCATGAATCATGATTCGAATCAAGAATCATGATTCGAATCAAGAATCATGAATCGAATCATGAATCGAGTCATAAATCGAATCATGAATCATGAATCAAATCATTAATCATGAATCGAATCATGAATCAGGAATCATGAATCGAATCATGAATCATGAATCATGAATCAAATCATCAATCATGAATCATGAATTGAATCATGAATTAAGAATCATGAATCATGAATTGAATCATGAATCATGAATTAAATCATGAATCATAAATTGAATCATGATTCATGAATCATGAATTGAATCATGAATCATGAATTGAATCATGAATCATGAATTGAATCATGAATCATGAATTGAATCATGATTCATGAATCATGAATTGAATCATGAATCATGAATTGAATCATGAATCGAATCATGAATCATGAATTGAATCATGAATCATGAATCATGAATCATGAATCGAATCATGAATCATGAATCGAATCATGAATTGAATCATGAATCATGAATTGAATCATGAATCATGAACCATGAATCGTGAATCGAATCATGAATTTAATTATGAATAATGAATCATGAATTGAATCATGAATCATGAATCATGCATTGAATCATGAATAATGAATCATGAATTGAATCATGAATCATGAATTGAATTATGAATTGAATCAATAATTGAATCATGAATTGAAACATGAATCATGAATCGAATCATGAATCATGAATTGAATCAGTAATCATGAATCATGAAATGAATCATGAAATGAATCATGAATCATGAATTGAATCAATTATCACGAATTGAATCATATATCATGAATTGAATCATGAATCATGAATTGAATCATGAATCATGAATTGAATCAATTATCACGAATTGAATCATGAATCGTGAATTGAATCATGAATCATGAATTGAATCATAAATCATGAAACATGAATCGAATCATGAATCATGAATCATGAATCATGAATTGAATCATGAATTGAATCATGAATCATGAATTTATTAATCGAATCATGAATCATTAATTGAATCATGAATCATTAATTGAATCATGAATAGAATCATGAATCATGAAATAAATCATTAATTGAATCAAGATTCATGAACCATGAATTGAATCATGAAATAAATGATGAATCATGAATTGAATCATAAATCATGAATCATAAATCAAGAATGAAATCATGAATCATGAATCGAATCATGAATCAAGAATTGAATCATGAATCATGAATTGAATCATGAATCATGAATCATGAATCAAATCATGAATCATGAATCATGAATAATGATTCGAATCATGAATTAAATCATGAATCATGAATTAAATCATGAATCATGAATCATGAATTGAATCATGAATCATGAATTAAATCATGAATCATGAAATGAATCATGGATCATGAATTTAATCATGAATCATGAATCACGAATCATAAATCGAATAATGAATTGAATCATGAATCATGAATTGAATCATGAATCATGATTTATTAATTGAATCATGAATCATTAATCATGAATTGAATCATGAATCATGAATTGAATCATGAATTGAATTAAGAATCTTGAAATGAATCATGAAACGAATCATGAATAATGATTTTAATCATGAATCACGAATTGAATCATGAATCATAAATCGAATCATGAATCATGAATGGAATCATGAATCATAAATCGAATCATGAATCATGAATCATGATTCATGAATCGAATCATGAATCATGAATCGAATCATGAATCATGAATCGAATCATGAATTGAATCATGAATCATGAATCATTAATTGAATCATGAATTGAATCATGAATTATGAATCATAAAATGAATCATGATCTGAATCATGAATTGAATCATGAATAATGAATCAAGAAATGAATCATGAATCATGAATTGAATCATGAATTGAATCAAGAATCATGAAATGAATCATGAAATGAATCATGAACCATGATATGAATCATGAATCACGAATTGAATCATGAATCATAAATCAAATCATGAACCATGAATTGAATCATGAATCATGAATCATGAATTGTATCATGAATCATGAATCATGAATTGAATCATGAATCATGAATCATGAATTGAATCATGAATCATGAATCATGAATCGAATCATGAATTGAATTATGAATTGAATCATGAATTGAATTATGAATCATGAATCATGAATTAAATCATGAATCATGAATTGAATCATGAATCATGAATTGAATCATGGATCATATATCGAATCATGAATCATGAATCATGAATCGAATCATGAATCATAAATAATGAATCGAATCCTGATTTAAATCATTAATCATGAATCATAAATAATGAATCAAATCCTGATTTAAATCATTAATCATGAATCATAAATAATGAATCGAATCATGAATTAAATCATGAATCATGAATCATAAATAATGAATCGAATCATGAATTGAATCATGAATCATGAATCATGAACTAAATCATGAATCATGAATCGAATCATGAATCATGAATTGTATCATGAATTATGAACCATAAAATGATTTATGATCTGAATCATGAATTGAATCATGAATCATGAATCATGAAATGAATCATGAATCATGAATTGAATCATGAATTGAATCAAGAATCTTGAAATGAATCATGAAACGAATCATGAATAATGATTTTAATCATGAATCACGAATTGAATCATGAATCATAAATCGAATCATGAATCATGAATGGAATCATGAATCATAAATCGAATCATGAATCATGAATCATGAATCGAATCATGAATCATGAATCGAATCATGAATTGAATCATGAATCATGAATCATTAATTGAATCATGAATTGAATCATGAATTATGAATCATAAAATGAATCATGATCTGAATCATGAATTGAATCATGAATAATGAATCAAGAAATGAATCATGAATCATGAATTGAATCATGAATTGAATCAAGAATCATGAAATGAATCATGAAATGAATCATGAACCATGAATTGAATCCTGAATCACGAATTGAATCATGAATCATGAATAATGAATCAAATCATGATTCATGAATTGAATCATGAATCATAAATCAAATCATGAACCATGAATTGAATCATGAATCATGAATCATGAATTGTATCATGAATCATGAATTGAATCATGAATCGAATCATGAATTGAATTATGAATTGAATCATGAATTGAATTATGAATCATGAATCATGAATTGAATCATGAATCATGAATTGAATCATGGATCATATATCGAATCATTAATCATGAATCATGAATCGAATCATGAATCATAAATAATGAATCGAATCATGAATTGAATCATGAATCATGAATCATAAACAATGAATCGAATCATGAATTGAATCATGAATCATGAATCATGAATCGAATCATGAATCATGAATTGAATCATGAATCATGAATCATAAAATGATTTATGATCTGAATCATGAATTGAATTATGAATTGAATCATGAATTACGAATTGAATCATGAAACGAATCATGAATCATGAATTTAATCATGAATTACGAATTGAATCATGAATCATGAATCGAATCATGAGTTGAATCATAAATCATAAATCGAATCATGAATCATGAATTGAATCATGAATCATGAATTGCATCATGAATCATGAATCGAATCATGAATCATGAATTGAATCATGAATCATGAATCATAAAATGATTTATAATCTGAATCATGATTTGAATCATGAATCATGAATCATGAATCATGAATCGAATCATGAATCATGAATCAAGAATTGAATCATGAATCATGAATCGAATCATGAAACATAAATTGAATCATAAATCATGAATCATGAATTGAATCATGTATCAAATCATGAATCCTGAATCGAATCATGAATCATGAATCGAAACATGAATCATGAATTGAATCATGAATTGAATCATGAGTCATGAATTAAAACATGAATCATGAATTGAATCATGAATTAAAATATGAATCATGAATTAAATCATGAATCATGAATAATGAATCGAATCATGAATTATGAATTATGAATCGAATCATGAATCATGATTGGAATCATGAATCTAATCATGAATCGAATCATGAATCGAATCATGAATCATGAATCGAATCATGAATCATAAATCGAATCATGAATAAGGAATCATGAATTGAATCATGAATTAAGAATCATGAATCATGAATTGAATCATGAATCATGAATTGAATCATGAATTGAATTATGATTCATGAATCATGAATTGAATCATGAATCATGAATTGAATCATGAATTGAATCATGATTCATGAATCATGAATTGAATCATGAATCATGAATTGAATCATAAATCATGAATCATGAATCATGAATCGAATCATGAATTGAATCATGAATCATGAATTGAATCATGAATCATAAATCGAATCATGAATGATGAATCATGAATTGAATCATGAATCATGAATCATGAATTGAATCATGAATCATGAATCATGAATCATGAATCGTGAATCGAATCATAAATTTCATCATGAATCATGAATTGAATCATGAATCATGAATTGAATCATGTATCATGAATCATGAATTGAATCATGAATCATGAATTGAATTATGAATTGAATCAATAATTAAATCATGAATTGAAACGTGAATCATGAATCGAATCATGAATCATGACTCATAAATTGAATCATGAATCATGAAATAAATCATGAATTGATTCAAGATTCATGAACCATGAATTGAATCATGAAATAAATCATGAATAATTAATTGAATCATAAATCATGAATCATGAATTGAATCATGAATCATGAATCGAATCATGAATCATGAATTGAATCATGAATCATGAATCATGAACTGAATCATGAATCATGAATTTTATCATGAATCATGAATCATGAAATGAATCATGAATCACGAATTGAATCATGAATCATGAATTGAATCATAAATCATAAATCTAATCATGAATCATGAATCATGAATTGAATCATGAATCATGATTCGAATCAAGAATCATGAATTGAATCATAATTCGAATTATGAATCGAATCAAGAATCATGAATCAAATCATGAATCATGAATCGAATCAGGAATCATGAATCGAATCATGAATCATGAATCGAATCATCAATCATGAATCGAATCATGAATCAGGAATCATGAATCGAATCATGAATCATGAATCGAATCATCAATCATGAATCATGAATTAAGAATCATGAATCATGAATTGAATCATGAATCATGAATTAAATCATGAATCATAAATCATGAATCATGAATCGAGTCATTAATCATTAATTGAATCATGAATCATGAATCATGAATCATGAATCGAATCATGAATCATGAATCATGAATCATGAATTGAATCATGAATCATGAATCATGAAATGAATCATGAATCACGAATTGAATCATGAATCATGAATTGAATCATAAATCATAAATCCAATCATGAATCATGAATCATGAATTGAATCATGAATCATGATTCGAATCAAGAATCATGATTCGAATCAAGAATCATGAATCGAATCATGAATCGAGTCATAAATCGAATCATGAATCATGAATCAAATCATTAATCATGAATCGAATCATGAAT